>NC_061834.1:717755-727755 GCF_019202785.1 Penaeus chinensis | reverse complement strand
TTTTTTAACTCTGAACCACTGTCTGTAGTCAGCATTCTAGGAACTCCAAATAGCGTAAAATAGTGTTCCACAAAGGCATCAGCGATTGTCTGGGCACTCTTATTTGGAAGAGGAATAAGTTGCAAATGCCTGCTTATGTGGTCTATTGGGGACAGACGGTAACGGTTTCCACGATACGAGCTGAGGAGATCCATCAGATCTGCACTAATTCTGTCCAAAGGAGAAGTGACAACTGGTATTTGTGAAAGTTGAACGTTCAGTTTTACAGTTCCTCTTCTCTTCATGGGAGACAGGTATTGACATATTCCTTAGTAGGTGAAAGCATGTTCTGGAAATAATAATGCTCTTTTAGTTTGTGGTACGTTCTGAAAATACCAGGATGAGTTGCTATAGCAACTAACTATCTGAGTTACACTTTCAAATAAAGGAGAATTAATCACTAGCTCAGGTACTCCCTTGCATTGTAACCTTGCCGTGTTTATTAATGTTGCGTCATCTTTTACTCTCGTAACTAGCTCTAATTGTCTAAGCCAATACTCAACTTCCATATTTCTCTTAAGGGGATTTGATGCAGAAGTACGGGCTTCAAAGTAAGGAATAAACTTTTCTCAAGTACAACATTGGGCAATAGCGATGGAAGGGGTGTTGAATCTGCAAATTCTTTATGCACGTTTGCAATTTCTAAGCAAGCACTAAGATTTTCGTTTTCTTTCTGCAAATCAATTAGTTTTTTTTTCTCAAGCTCCTTACACTTGTTCAGCACTTCTTCGTATTTGTCATCACTCATGTCTAATGACTTATAATTTCTAACGATGTTTTTCTAACGATGGTAAATATACATCGTAAAAACCCACAAGTCAACTTTCAGTGAAGATTATAAAATGCCATCAATTATGTAATAGTTAATAGAAAGAAAGAATTACCAATATTAGTAGAATTAACCAAAATACGTGGTGTATTTACAGTGCAACAATGTAACAACCCAAAACCAGGAGACGAGAGAGATCTGCGAACACAAGACGATGGTAACACTTGACTTGTACATGAATCAGTATCAGCATACAGCATGAAGATTGAAGTAATTAACGAAAATAAAAATTATCGACTTCGTTATAATAGAGGAACATACAAGAGAACTTACAGTAGAAAGCACATTAGCCAAGGCTATTTCTGCTTATAAAATTAAGTTCAGGAGCTACATAAATATAAATTAATTTGAATTTGTATTCTGGATTAAGCAAAGTACAAACCATAATAGAGCCAAGATAAGTAAATTGATTGTAACCTTATCTTGCTGTGTATCAAAGTGAAGTAGTGTGGTAGGCGTGGAAAAAGTTCTTTATTGTAAGATACTCATCTTATGATTTGTGAAGATTTTTAGAATTTACGCATTTTATATTAAGTTATTTATCATCATATCCGTAATCTTTATCTTTATTCGATATCTTTATTCGTTAATGCTCAGTCATTAGTACTAGCTTATTGATTATTTAATTATTATCAAACGGAGATTTACTGTTCATGTTATTTTTGTAGGAGGCTCCAGGTCACAATTTGAATCTTGTATGGTCATAAAATTAAAAAGAAAATCAAGTCAAGATACGTGGTGTATTTACAACAACACTTAATCTAAAAAAATTTACATATCGGAGGTTTTTCCCACATGCTTACAGTAATTGCCGCTGGACAGGACAGTCTGGCGCACGCAAAAGCTGCAATACCCCATATATGTTATCTCTTTCTCTCTCTCTCTCTCTCTCTCTCTCTCTCTCTCTCTCTCTCTATATATATATATATATATATATATATATATATGTGTGTGTGTGTGTGTGTGTGTGTGTGTGTGTGTGTGTGTGTGTATGTATATATATATATATATATATATATATATATATATATATGTGTGTGTGTGTGTGTGTGTGTGTGTGTGTGTGTGTGTGTGTGTGTGTGTGTGTGTGTCTGGCGCACGCAAAAGCTGCAATACCCCATATATGTTATCTCTTTCTCTCTCTCTCTCTCTCTCTCTCTCTCTCTCTCTCTCTCTATATATATATATATATATATATATGTGTGTGTGTGTGTGTGTGTGTGTGTGTGTGTGTGTGTGTGTGTGTGTGTGTGTGTGTGTGTGTCTGGCGCACGCAAAAGCTGCAATACCCCATATATGTTATCTCTTTCTCTCTCTCTCTCTCTCTCTCTCTATATATATATATATATATATATATATGTGTGTGTGTGTGTGTGTGTGTGTGTGTGTGTGTGTGTGTGTGTGTGTGTGTGTGTGTGTGTGTATGTATATATATATATATATATATATATATATGTGTGTGTGTGTGTGTGTGTGTGTGTGTGTGTGTGTGTGTGTGTCTGGCGCACGCAAAAGCTGCAATACCCCATATATGTTAAGTTGTTGGATGCAATATTTGAGACTGTGTGTGTGTGTGTGTGTGTGTGTGTGTGTGTGTGTGTGTGTGTGTGTGTGTGTGTGTGTGTGTGTGTGTGTGTGTGTGTGTGTGTGTTGTGTGTGTATGTATGCATGTAAATAATCGTTGCATCGCCCGTAAAAATAATGAGCCAGCATCTAATGTTACAATAGATTTTGCTCTGTTTGCTACCGTTTTCCGACGAGACCTTACTTATATAGACCTTGTGTGTGTGTGTGTGTTCGTGTGGGTGTGTCTGTGTATGTCTACTCGTATGAAGACATAGATATTTATATAGATACAGACGTATGTGTGTGGGTGTACACACACACACACACACACACACACACACACACACACACACACACACACACACAGACACACACACACACACACATATATATATATATATATATGCACACACACACACACACACACACACACACACACACACATGTGTGTGTGTGTGCGTGTGTATATGTCTGTGTGTATGCGAGAGAGATAGAGAAAGAGAGATGTGTGTGGATATATATATATATATATATATATATATATATATATATGGTATATATATATATATATATATATATATATATGTGTGTGTGTGTGTGTGTGTGTGTATGTGTGTGTGTGTGTATATATACACATATATATATATATATGTATATCTCTCTCTCTATATATATATATTCATATATATATACATATATATATATATATATATATATATATATATATATATATATATACATACATATATATACATATAGATATACATATATATATATATATATATATATATATATATATATACACACACACACATATATATGTATGTATATACTCGCACCAAATGTATAATCATTAAATTGTGAAAGCAAAGGAAAGACAGATTAATGTAAAGAGAAAGAGTAGGAGAAAAGGGATCGACATAGACATCGAGAGAAACGCTGAAGAGCTACTAATAACCGAATGAATCTGGACAAATCCGTGACTTGGGATTTAATTCCAACATCAATAAAAAGAGAATGAAAGAATGCCATATAACTGAAAACATATGTTTTGGATTAAACCGAAAAGAGAAAGCAATTGACAATAACCACAGATTAACTAGAACGGCGCCCCTAAGAGCACGCGGATTCGCTTACACGATCGCCGACAAACCCTGGAAGGAGCCAGCTCTCAGCCACTTGCCTTTCGGGAAATTCGGGAAAGAAATATTGAAATGATCAGAATGTCGACCCATGAGCTCCACCTGAGAGGCCAGATCCCGCGACGGAAAGGTGAGAGGCAGGAGGCAGGCTTCGGCAGTGCAGTAGTTGCTGTCTTATTGTCCTCAGAAGTTGCTCTCCTGTGCGGGGAGGGAGCCCTGTGGGAGCCCTGTGGGAGCCCTGTGGGAGCCCAGTGGGAGCCCTGTGGGAGCCCAGTGGGAGCCCTGTGGGAGCCCAGTGGGAGCCCAGTGGGAGCCCAGTGGGAGCCCTGTGGGAGCCCTGTGGGAGCCCTGTGGGAGCCCTGTGGGAGCCCGACCAAATCCCCCCATTGCAGGGTGGCGCCGTGGGCACCCATGGGCACCCACGGTGGGAGGCCGAACCCCGCTCCTGAGGGATGGGGGAGTGCCTAAGCAAGAGTTTGGGCGTTCATGCCAGGAGAGTTGGTGGAAGGCGTGTTCTCTGCAGGGGAATGGGCTGAGGGAGTCTGTTCCAGTGTCCAAGGGGGGAATCTGCACGAATGTGGCGTGTCTCCTGTTTCTGGTACGAGCGTTGCATGTGTTTGTTGCACTTGTGTGATGTAAATAATCAAGAGTATTTATTTCAATTTGCATATTTGGGATCTTAGACGTAGTTGTTAATATGTGCTTTTATTAGGATATTGTGAGGGTGTCTATATTTGATTGTTGTTTGATACATATTTGGAAAATATATAAATATGTATTTCAGAGTAGCAAAAAATGGTTAATAATAGCATGAAGAGCAAAACAATACGATTATATAAATGTAAGAAAATAGAGCGGTCACCTCTGGTAACGGAAATATCGAAGGTAGAAAACACGATCTTCTTTTTTTTCTAACTCCACAAATATCAACAACAACAGCGCGTGCATTCATATGTGCGTGTGGAAACATTAGTATATTGTCTGTATATATTCATCAATGATACACTATTCATATGTCAAACATGTGTACGTTAAACATTTTTATTTTAAACATTTTATCCATATCATTTTCTGTTTTCTATTGCAATGTTTAACATTTTATGTAACTGCATGACATGAT
Source organism: Penaeus chinensis (assembly GCF_019202785.1). Taxonomy (NCBI): domain Eukaryota; kingdom Metazoa; phylum Arthropoda; class Malacostraca; order Decapoda; family Penaeidae; genus Penaeus; species Penaeus chinensis. The sequence continues at coordinate 723,059 of NC_061834.1, read as the reverse complement.
TTAATTTCGGGACACGTCGTATTTGCAAGGGGGCGTGGCGTACGAATTGACGATCTATTTGACACTTCTGTGAAACATGGCCTCGGGGAAAGATGAATAAAGCTGTCCCCAAAAATTGTGTGTAGATTGTGATGCTGGGATTATCAATTACTCAAACAAAGTCATAGAAAATCCCAATTTCTGTTTTGATTATCTGGTGTGTCACGGTGTACTGAATGATACGCTGCAGTGCAAAATGTGTAGTGAACCGTGCCGGCTTTACCGTAACTTGAGGATTTTTAAGTGTCAGAAACTAGTTACAGTGAACAAAAAGAAGCCGAAAAGATGTAATTTATAACAATCGGTTTATAAAAACATGTGGCTACACAATAGCCACTTAGATATAGAAACGACTTTATTATTTGTAAATATATATCCACATGAATGTTTTACCTATCAGTATGTAAAAGACAAAATAATAGGTATTAGTGACAAAACTATCTGCGACTGGTCCTCCTTTTGCAGAGATGCATTAATATTTTGGTGTCAAGTGGAAAGGACAAAATTGGTGGACCCGGGAAAACAGTCGAAATAGACGAATCAAAATTTGGAAAAAGAAAATACAACAAAGGGAGGATAATAGATGGTCAGTGGGTATTTGGAATAAAGAATATTTTGCAGTGCAGGTAGATAAACGTGACTCACAAACACTACTGTAAAAAATAAAAGAAGAAGTACATCAACAATCTATAATTATTAGTGATTGGTGGAAGGCTTATGATTGCCTACAACACAAAGGTTATAAACTTTTAAAGGTAAATCATCAATATAACTTTGTTGACCCAGACACCGGTGCCCACACAAATACAGTTGAGTGAAACTGGAGGACCCCAAAGGAAAAGGTGCCACAGTACGGGAGGAGGTCATATCCTTTTGAGGGCTGCCTGGCCAAAGCGGCCTTCCAGCTGCAGTATCCGGAGGCCAGCAAACAGATGCACCCTTTTCTCTAACTATAGTATACCTATAAACGTCGTCGATTATCGTCAAATAAACACGTGAATGCAAAATACATTTTTGGAAAGAATTACCATAAATTTTGATGTCAGGCATTTTAGTGTAGTTGTTTGCAATGAACCTGGTTGCACTGTTCTAGTGTATTAATATTTGTTCATGTGTGTGGGTCCCACTATGCTGCGCAATAATCCAGTGTTGGATGGACAAGTGTGTTTTATGTCTTTTGTATAGCTATGTAGATTCCTCCACAGGCAACCCAGTGTTCTGTCAATTTTGTCAGTATGTGTGTTGAGCAAGTTGGTGTGTAGCATTATGCCTAGCTATTTGTGTGTTGGTGTGTTGGATAGCTGCTGTGAGTGGATTGAGTAAGAGAATATCATAGGTGTTTGTAAGAAGGTGAAATTTAAAGCTTTGAATTTCTTGGCCCTAAAGTCCATCTGCCATGTGGTAACCCATTGCTTAAGGGAGTGTAGATCAGTCTGGAGGAGTTTACAGTTGTCAGAGGTCTGTAAATCTCAGGAAGGAAGTATACAACCATTATCTTGTTAGAATAGATAATTTTGGCCTTTGCTGCAGCACTTGGATGTTTCAGACACTCTGTATAACATCTGAGTGCCTGTACATTTTACATAAGCAGAATAAATCAAATACCAGTGGTGTTATTTCAGTATACTGTATGCCAGTATTGTTAATTTTAATGTATCTTGAGGCATTTTTGTTCCTGCCACTCGATCATGCAGTAAGCCCCCTTTGCTCATGTCAGGGTGGCTAGTGTGACCAGATAGCATCATAGCAGTGTAGTTGCATTGATTCTGTGTCCCTGGTCTTTGCAACAGTTTCAGATATTGGGCACAAATCTAACTACAACTTCAGGATGGTATATTGATTATTGCATTGATGCTTGTTACAATAGGAGTTATGGTTCATGACTAGACTTCATGCTTCAAGATCAACTGATGGCATTACTTTCCCCAGGTCTTCTGGTTGTGTGAACTATCATGACTTCCTTGTCCAAAGCTGTATGTCTGGCTGATAACTGGGCCTCAGCACATCCTGGACCTGACAGAGGTAAGAGAACTGTAGCTACTAAATCCATGGCTTGTGAACAGGTAGCTTTAAAAAGGGATTTTTCGAAAATCAAGTATCACAGTTATGGAAGAAATGGTATGTATCAAATCTGTTTGCCTTGAAACAATACTTAGATTTAATTGAAATTAATCTGATCGGGTTTTACTATGAGGATCTGAATACAGAAAGTCTAAAATAATGGCAGCAGGAACTGTCAATGGTTCTTGTGTATTCACAATTCTATGAGATTCTAATAATAATAATAACCTAGGGTTTGGTGACAGGCTTGTGTGACCACAGTCAAATTATGGCTGCTGTTTATTGTGTGTTTATATTAACTTCTGTGCAAGGAATGGCTGGGGTTGACATCCACTGACAGTCTGGGACTTCAACTTAGGTCAGCAAGATTTCTAGTTGAAGATGCTACCACTGCACCATACAGACTGTAATTGTGTTATTGTATTGGGAATCCTGCTTCCAGATGTAGTCATTGCTTATGCTGGAAAGGGAAAAGATACAGGATTACTAAGGCAGAGTAAATTATATTCCCAAAGCTAGGTGCTATTTGAAATGCCTTTATTATAACTGGTTTAGTAACTTACATAATTTTATAATATTTATTAAAATCTGGATTAATAGTGTAACCAATAGGCTTTGCTACTGCTTTCTCATAAGCTTTAGCTTGTAGCAGCCACCGCACACAACCTGCACATCTCAGCTCCCACACTTTCCAGGTTGGGTCATGCCAGGTCCAACAGTGCCTCCTACCAACAGGGACTTCTCAGGATTCACTGCCGAGACCTGACTAGTTGACACTGGAAACCTCACAGCAGTCTGATTGGACCACAGGTTCCCCTCTTTCCCAGTTTGGTGAAACAGCTACTTAACCCACTGTGAGTTTACTTTATTAATTGGTTTTATACATAGATGGCTACACTTGTATTATAGTCACCAATGAGCCAATTACAAGTGTTGCACCTGTTTACCCTTTTCCTTGATTTTTAAAAATATTTTACATTGTCTTGTTTTGCTGTCACTAATATCATGTAACATTATAATAATTATAACATCTATAATAAAAATAACACCATTAATATTGATAGCATTAGTAAAAAAAAACGTTTTCCCGCCAATTCAAGGAAAGGGGAAATCAGGTAAGGTCATACAGTTTACTAATTGACTCCTTTGTGGCTAAGCACTAGCAGAGCCATCTATGTGTAGAGACATTTTACACACACACACACACACACACACACACACACACACACACACACACACACACACACACACACACACACACACACACACACACACATACACACACACACACACACACACACACACACACACACACACACACACACACACACACACACACACACACACACACACACACACACACACACACACAAAAAAATTCCTAGCGGCATTGGTTTAAGCTTTGGGATCAGGAACTGAGCTCATCAAGTGGTCACAACTCCAGAGCATCACAGCCAAGCAGCAAAAACACAAAGACACCCACATTCTTTGCCAACTGGGGGACCTCCCTTGCTCCCCTATAAAATGCCACTTCACCTAAAGCACCCAGCCATCACAGTGGTAATGCAAACCCACTCCGTCATTCCATGAAGATATTACTATGACCAGTTCAAGTAGTAGATGCTACCTATCTACTACAAGCTTTATGAGAAATTGATTCCATTTCTGTAGCCAAAGCATTTTTGGTGATGTTCTCAAGGGCTGGAATCTCTCATGAAATTTTGCCTGACAGGGAACCCAGTTTACCTCAACTTGGGTAAGATAAACAATAGGTGCACAGAGAATTGAGGGTAAGTTTCTTCTTGAGAGCACATCTGACAAACAAATTGTTTGCCAGCTTTCATATACGGCCAATATATTAAGAAATGTAGCACATGAAAATTTTGAATATATTAACAACTAATTGAGGAAATGACCTGTAGAGTTGGTCCAATATGTATGCCCCTTCTGTCCAGAAGGCAGGCTTTTATTAATTACTCCAAAAATAATTAAGTTATAAGATATTATTCATCCCTTTATTGGTTTATTTAGGGTATAGTGAAGGTCTTTGTTGTCATCTTGTTTTTTATGATATTCAGAACAAGGTTGCAGAAAAGTAAAAATTAAGGTTTGCTGTATATTTTTCCTGTAAGATACAATTTTTTTAGAAATTGATGAATGGAATGCTTAGAATGACTCTCAATCTGAATGTTGATTGCTAGTAGGAAAGAAAGCAAGAATAATCAAAATTTGATCAATGGCCAAGTGAGGGATACACCCGCTGGTAAACCACTAGGTTTTTGCAAGATGAACACACTTTTTTTTTGGGGGGGGAGGGCAAAACAAACAGTCATTCTGACAAAATATAACTATGCATTTTGGAATAACATAAACCCATATTTTATGGTAGAACACTAAGCTTAGACAAAATAAAGTTGTTTTTTGATGTCACTAGCCAAAAAAATTATTTGGGTAACCACTGATCTGTACCATTATAAATCTTTTCTTGATATCTATGCACTATTATGTCATTTGAAGTGGGAATTAACTACTGATTTTATATTAGGCAGAAATGCAAATTGAAAAACACAATTCCTGCACTCAGTATGTGGCAGTTCCAAGACAGCTAATTCATTACGGCAATGTGGGTATTCTTTAAGGAATGACACTTCTTATTTTGTTCTGTCGTCCCTAGTGACCCGAGCAATATATGCATCAAATAAGTTAGTTTGCTTTCATGCCAGTCTGTCCATAGAACTAAGGGCTTTGTAACCTCATATGCCAAAAGCCAGTCATTTAATCCATTACATACATACTCAAACTGTTTCATAAGTAATGTAGCCCTTCTCAGTTTTGCCTACATTATACTCGTAATTTTCTGGGAATTGTTAAGCAATATTTGGACTTATCCTTTTCCTAAGATGCACATTCATGCAGGATGGAACTCCTCCCTCAGCACATACCACACATGGATGACTCCTCAAATACCATTTTCTTGCCTCTCTCTGCTGTGACTCTTTCCTGTTTTGGTGATAGTGAGAAACCACTTTCATTTATGTTGAAGTTTCTTTTGGGATTACGTAATGGGGGCATTTACTGCAGAAAGAAATCAGGAATCACTGTATTAGAACAGCTGGTTGCAGCTGGTTAGTTCTCATAAATTTAACTAGATTTTGCTACTTTTCATTGTCATCTTAAGCACTTTTAATGTTTTCATCAGTATGT
>NC_061834.1:707755-710255 GCF_019202785.1 Penaeus chinensis | reverse complement strand
CACATATTCACACATACACATACGTGCAGACATTGTAGAGAACTGACCATAAACAGGATGCCTCAATGGGAACCAGTTCGATAGCACAGTTGGTTGCGTATCTAGGGTATGGCACGGAGCCGCCACTGGCAGGGGTAGCCTTTTAGGACCCAACATTCCCGTTCTTTGTTAATCAAAAGATTATCTAATAAAACTCATTTTATATTTGGGCTGATTTTATGGTAAATTTATGTAAGAAAATGGGTGACATGTTTAGACCGGGATTTGTCATAGGCGCTATTCTGTATAAGGGTGACATTCCCACCTTGCCTTGGCATTCATTATGGTGCCAACTGCCATTAAAGATGTCAGTGCCCTTTTGCTGATGGTGAAACATTTCTGCTTGTTTCTTTGTCACACATGCCATGATGTGCAAGCTATGTCCACTGTGATTTTAGTTTAGTGATTGTATTTACGTAGATTGCACCATTTTATCCCTGTTCTGGATGATCTTTGTAAAGAATATCATTCATTTTTATTAGTAGTACTTTTACAATAATTATAATGTTATTAATAAAAAACATACCTATTTTAAAGCATTAGAAGAAAAACCGTCTTCCCTAAAATTCAATTTGGAAATAAGGAAAACACTCACAATCATTATTAGGTCTACCCAGGGACTTTGTGGCCAAGTGCTTGTGGAGCTGTTTGCGTGCGACACAATTACACTAAAAAAAACAGTTATGGTGTTCTCATGGCTATATACGATAAGAATTGTATGTGAATGAAGAAGTAAAGAGAACCTTATTACAAAAGTTTGAGATTTGATTTACCCTCCAAGGACTGTTACCAGGCCTTTACGTAAACCCCTCCCCCCCAATCCTTTGCCCATTGTTGTCGTGGGGGCCTTAGGAGACGGAGACTGAGACCCAATGATGGGGAACTCCTCAACCTTGGGACTCAGCCATCGACTCAACTAATTTTGCATGGTCTTTTTTCCCACTTATACTTTTCGTTTCAGTTTCTTCACCAATCCCTTCTACTATCCACCTCCTAAGGTGTGAGAGCCGTGCTGAAAGGATGAAAGGCTGACTTTGTGTCACTCCTGAACGGCCTGAGGAAACCATGGGCACGGTATTCCCCTGCCATACCTGGCCCTTACCCCTCAAGGGGATCCTGAGGGGTGGACTATTTTTTTCCCCAACATACTCCAGGCTTATCATGGCTAATAATGAAGATGTAACCCCACTTTTAGGGGCAATGAGGCTTGCCCCTTTATCAAATAGCCCCAATCCCAGCTCTCCTTTGACCACGGCTCCAAACACTGCAACAACTCCCCCATCATCAATGCATACTAGTACAGTATCAACCTTAATCAACAACCAACCCCCAGGAGACATTTCTACTCTCCCAACATGCTCAACTTCAACACCTTTACTCCCACAACCTTCTTCATCAACCACCCCATCTCCCCTTATTACTACCTTACAACCTTATTGCCCACCTCCCCATAACACTACCCCCCTCAACACTACTCCCTCCTCCACACGTCCCCGCACTTCTACTACCCCCACCTCTACAAGAATCCTAAATACTCTATTTAGCCCAGCCAAATGGGACCGATTTTTCGTGATCCCTCCCACAGCTCCCTACTCTCAAAATACCCCCCTCTTCCAACAATGCCTCCAAAAACAAGTAGGCAAAGTCTCTTTCCGTAGCCGACCCGACTACTCCCGTCTCGTCACAGTAACAACTGAAAACCAAGCTATAGCATTAACTAAACTAACTGATCTATGTGGCAATCCCATCCCTACAGAACCTCATCCAACCCTCAATACTTGCACCGGAACTGTCTCTATCTCCCCAACAGATTGCCCAATCTATGACAAAGATTGTGGAGAGGACTTACTCGCTTGTCTCACAGACTATGATGCAACATATGTACAATGCTACTCCATTCCTCCCAGAGGAAATCGTAAGAAATCCTTCAACATTGCCAAAATTACTTTCCGTAGACATGACCTTCCCTTTAATGTTTACATAGATGGGGAATCCCTACCTGTCCGACCATACCAACCTCCTCATCAGTGCCAAAATTGTTGGCGTTTAGGACACCAAGCCAAACACTGTCATTCCACAGCCAGATGCCCGCTATGTGCCCAACCTGGCCATACTCGATCAAACTGCTCTGCACAATCACGCACATGTGCAAACTGTGGCGGCCCCCATAATGTATGTAATAAAGGCTGCCCCACCTACAAATTTGAGTCTGAGGTAGCAACTCTCAGATTCAGACTTGGACTCACTCTACGTGAAGCCAGACAGGAAGCACGTCGACGAGGCTTTTCTTTTACCCCCTACTCCAGTAATGTCGCTCACTCTGCCAATCCCCCTACCTCCCAAGCTCCTACACCCTCTCCTAAACCCAACCCCCCTCCATCTAACTTCCCCTCTTCTACCTCCTACCTTCCCCAGTCAAATTCTTTTGCCATCCTAAACCCAGACACTCCAATCTCTACCC
>NC_061834.1:700255-702755 GCF_019202785.1 Penaeus chinensis | reverse complement strand
GGATACTTGTGTGTGTGGATCCTTGTGTGTTTGGATGCTTGTCTGTGTGGATGCTTGTGTGTTTGAATGCTAGTGTATGTGGATGCTTATGTGTGTGGATGCTTGTGTATGTGGATGCTTGTGTATGTGGATACTTGTGTGTGTGGATCCTTGTGTGTTTGGATGCTTGTGTGTTTGGATGCTTGTCTGTGTGGATGCTTGTGTGTTTGTATGCTAGTGTATGTGGATGCTCATGTATGTGGAGGCTTGTGTATGTGGATACTTGTGTGTGTGGATCCTTGTGTGTTTGGATGCTTGTCTGTGTGGATGCTTGTGTGTTTGAATGCTAGTGTATGTGGATGCTTATGTGTGTGGATGCTTGTGTATGTGGATGCTTGTGTATGTGGATACTTGTGTGTGTGGATCCTTGTGTGTTTGGATGCTTGTGTGTTTGGATGCTTGTCTGTGTGGATGCTTGTGTGTTTGTATGCTAGTGTATGTGGATGCTCATGTATGTGGATGCTTGTGTATGTGGATACTTGTGTGTGTGGATGTTTGTGTGTATGGATGCTTGTCTGTGTGGATGCTTGTGTGTTTGGATGCTTGTGTATGTGGATGTTTGTGTGCGGATGCTTGTGTGTGGATGCGTGTGCGTGTGGATGCTTGTGCGTGTGGATACTTGTGCGTGTGGATGTTTGTGTGTTTGGATGCCTGTGTGTGTGAATACTTATACGTGTTTGTGCGTGTGGATGCTTGTGTGTTTGGATGGAATACGATTTAGTATTACCCTGTATGTCGAGTTCGTACATTTTGTTGTGCTATCAGCTCGTGCTTAAAAATGATAAAAAAAAGTAATATAAGTTTTAATGCAATCAAATAAGCAGAGCAGAGCCGCATCGCCACGGGAGATCGAATGGGCACAGTTCTGCGGGAGATCGAGAGTGAGGTATTTAAAGTATAACTGAAGGCGTGGTGCGGCATATGCGAAGTGATCCAGAAGTGCATCGCCGCGCCTGCCGTGTAAATCCCCCCCCCCCCCCCCATAGGGTCGCCATCGTGAGCCTGTCTGCATCTCCCTCTTTAACTTCGGTCTCTATTCTCTCACCAGATCGGTGGTTGTGTCAGGCAGCCAGTTCATAATTAGGCCCTTTTCACTCTTCTATGATAATAATTAAACAAATCGACCTACTTACTACAATAGGTTAACTTCAATACAGATTAATAAATTAACAGAATCGGACGTTATCTTATCTTAATAGCTAAGTGCCAGCTGGACCCGCGGCCCCTCGGCCTCGGAGCCGCAGCCACCTGGCGCTGCTCTAGTCGCGGCCGAGAGGCTGACTTTGCTGACGAGCTTTACCCAGAATTGGTCGCGGTGAAGATGCGCGGGCAGGTGGCGGAAGAGACGGCAGGAGCATGATGCTCCTTTTCTGACTGACGGGCTCGGGGCGGACGCCGCTTGACGAGGCAGCCGAGGCAAACACTCGGCCTTTGACTCGCAGCCCCCTTCCTTCCCGACGCCTCTTGTGTAGCACTTCTGACATCACATTTAAACGAACATACAAAACCTTTGGTAGCCGCCACCACGGGACTAGGGCTCCCGACCCTTAGACTTTGCATAGATTGTACTAGTGGTGATTTTGACCGAGTTGGAGGCTTTGCATACCTGCTCCTTGTTCATTCATTGTTCCGTTTTCATGTTTAATGTTGCTCTTAGTGATATTTTAGTAGAGATAGTTAGTTAGTAATGATTTTATATCGTAAGGAGAAAAAAAATATTGTTTGATAGGTATATCAGGTATATTCGCGACACACTAATCAAAATATTACAAACAACTAAACAAATACATGCAGACGAATTAAGGACGCACATACACAGACAAATACACAAATACTGGTAGTCAATATACTGACAAAAAGTACAGAAGAATACAAATAAACGAATACGCACGAAAGATAAAACTACACTAATATTATGTGAATGAACACTCGCTGAATGTCTGTTATATAGTCACTAAACACAAGTTTCTGAACACACCGTCGGCTAGCGCTCGCTTTTATCAGAGTACACGGAATGCGACACTTAGCACTGAGGATACATGGCCTGATCTGTAGCTGTAGTAGATGGGGATTTCCCATCGACCCGTGTCACCAGCAGCGGCAGGGCAGCGTCTCCTTCACCAGCTTTCCGGGGTTACCTCGGTGACCTGGCGGCGGGAACATAGGCCGTCTGTAAGCCTATGCCGCTCGAGGTAACGAGTGGTTTGTGTAATCAGACTACTACTGCAGCGGTTCGGGGACGTCGTCCGAACTGATGGTGATGTACAAAGCCGTGCGTATCTGCGTCCGAAGACCTATAGGGGATGACCTGGGCAGAGAGAGGTCGCGTGGGGCCAACGAAAGGCGTGTTCACGACACTTGCTCTCTCGTCGCTGCGCCGCGGCAAGCCCGTCATCGCCGGTCCCGATCGGAAGGCGCTGCCCACATGCCCGCCGGCGCCCGAGGTTAAGGGCGTTGCGCC
>NC_061834.1:692755-695255 GCF_019202785.1 Penaeus chinensis | reverse complement strand
ACTCTTATGATTTCGTTCTTGTTATATGTCACTTCTCCGTCTGGTTCCTTTATTGCTTACAATTGATTTCTCTCTATTCCGAGTCTCCTTTTAGCTGTTTTCATGCTGGTGCCTGAGATCAATGTTTCATTCATTATTTAAGTACTGAATTTCCGTACATCTTCTCTCTTCTTTTTACTTATAGTCTTTGTTAGTTTAGCTAATTCTATTTTGTCCCTGTTTGACGATACTTTCATGACCCTACGGTTTTGCATAAGCTCTTTAGTTTCTATCGAGAATTTGCTGGAGCTTTGCTTGACGTTCTTACCGCCTACCGAAGTGCAGCTTCCTTTATTATGTCATTGAACTGTTTGTTGACTTGGTCAATCTTAAGGTCTTTGTCACTGAGAGGTGAATACTTGTTTTGGATGTTAAGGTTAAATTCTGTCGCTCTTATCTTCAAATTAGCTAAATTTGGCTGAAGTTTTCATACGAGTTTATTCCTTTCCCTTCTGAGGTGTAATTTAATTTGGCCTCTGACTAATCTATGGTCGCTACCAACATTTACTTAATTAATAACATCCATATTTTTGGTTAAATCGCGCCTATTTGAAATTATGAAGACAGTTTCGTGGTAATGTCCGATGGCGACTTCAATGTCCACTTCCGCTCTAGTCTTTTTCAAAGACCGAGCTGCCGCACAATTGATTACCATTTGTCCCCTTTCATTTCTAGTGCCTATTCCGTGATTACCTACACACACACACACACACACATATGTATGTATGTATGTATGTTTATATATATATATATATATATATATATATATATGTTGTGTATGGATATACGCCTGTGTAATGTAAAGCGCGTCTGACCTTGTGTAGGACGGCGACGAGGACGACGACGAGGAGGAGGCCGGCCGTGGCAGCCGCCACGTAGTAGAACCAGTCGAGCGACAGGAGATCGTGGGGGGCCTGGGGAAAGGAGGCGGAGTCACGCGGAGGGAAAGAGAGAGGGAGAGGGAGATGGGGGAAGAGAGAGAGGGAGAGGGAGATGGGGGAAGAGAGAGACGAAGAGGGAGATGGGGGAAGAGAGAGAGGGAGAGGGAGATGGGGAGAGAGAGAGACGGAGAGGGGTCATCGGACGGAGCCTACAAGAGTATGGTAAAAGGCAGACAACTAAGAGGTCTTGAAGAGAAATGATCGGGTGCGGCTGCGCCGTAGAGCGCATCTCCCACGGTGAGAGAGAGAGAGAGAGGATGGCCATAAACCATGTTTTTAGCATGTGACCATCAGTGGTGAAGAAAGGTAGTGTCACAGCAGTATATACATCTTGCGGAAGGGGTTGACAACACAACATCGGTATGTCTAGCGTGACAAGAAGAGATGAATAAACAGGTAAATCAATGATCATGAGTATATGCATATCTATATGTGTGGAGATACGTATGTATCAAACCTGTAAAAGATAAAAATTATAGTAGAATATAACCATGGATGCATAGAACAATATTAGCATACACATATCAGTAAAATTATACAGATATACCTGGGTTACAGAGAAAGAGACCGACAGTCACAGAGAGAGAGAGAGATACAGAGAGATACAGAGAGACGGAAAGAGAGAGAGAGAATGATACAGAGAGACGGAGAGAGAGACAAGCTGACATACAGAGAGAGAGATATAGAGATACGGAGAGAGAAAGACAGACATACAGAGAGAGAGAGAGAGCGTGAGCCACACACACACGCACACAGAGGGGGAAAGAGGGAGACGGAGAGAGAGTGAGTGAGTGAGTGAGTAAGAGAGAGAGAGACTGTGTGTGTGAAAGAGAGAGAGAGAGAGAGAGAGAGAGAGAGAGAGAGAGAGAGAGAGAGAGAGAGAGAGAGAGAGAGAGAGAGAGAGAGAGAGAGAGTCAAAGAGAGAGAGAGAGGCAGTCACAGAGAGAGAGAGAGGCAGTCACAGAGAGAGAAAGAGACAGACAGACAGAGACAGAAAGAGAGAGAGTCACAGAGAGAGAGAGAGAGAGAGAGAGAGAGAGAGAGAGAGAGAGAGAGAGAGAGAGAGAGAGAGAGAGAGAGAGAGAGAGAGAGAAGGAGAAGGAAAAAGAGAAGGAGAAGGAGAGAGAGAGAGACAGAGACACAGAGAGACAAAGAAGGAATAAGAAAGTGAGAGAGATTGAGAGAAAGAGAGAAAGAGTGAGTCACGAGACAGATACAGACACAGTGCGAGACAGTAAGCGAGTAACATATATATATATATATATATATATATATATATATATATATATATATATGTATATATATAGATAGATAGATAGATAGATAGATAGATAGATGAAATAGAGAGACAAAGAAAAAATATATACATAGAGAGAGAGATTCACGGAAAGAGAGAGAGGAGGAGAGACTGAAAGAGAGACAGAGTCACAGAGTGAGAGAGAGAGAGAGAGAGAGAGGCAGACAGACAGAAACAGAGAGAGACACAGAGAGAGAGAAAGAGACAGAGACAGACAGACACA
>NC_061834.1:667755-670255 GCF_019202785.1 Penaeus chinensis | reverse complement strand
AAAGAGTATAACAAGAGTGATAAAAATGTTCAGCTTCCATTCTGGATGTAACATGCAATGCATATCTTCAACGGTACAAAAAATAAAGTAAAATATCCCTTGGACTCTATAATCACACTGGAGGGGCCTTGACCCGTCGGCTTTGCAGATCTCTTCCAGACGAACAGATAGATCAGTACTTGAGCGCCGTCCGTTTTACACCCTACCCTAGTTTTCGGCACTATAATACCTTGCTAAATATATTTAATTATGGCATTTACTCTTGACTTTGACCTGTCTCTCTCATTTTTCTTCTTCTCATTATTATCATTACTATTATTATTATCATTATTATTATTATCATCATTATTATTATTATTATTATCATTATCATCATCTTCATTATAATAATAATAATTATTATTATTATTATTGTAATCATTATCATTATCAGCATCATTATCATTATTAGTATTATTATTATTATCATTATTATTATTATTATATTTATATATATCCTTATTATTACAATTGTTATGAATATCATTATTATTGTTATTATTGTTATTTTTATCATTATTTTCATCATTATTATTATTGCTATTATTAGTATTAGTATTCGTATCATTATTATTAACATTATCATTTTAATTATTATTTTACTACTGTTATTATCACTTTATTTTTGTTATTACTATTTCATCAATAGTTTTGAATGGTAAAACACTACCATATTGATACTATGGCAGCAAATGAGACAGCAGTTTCCAAATCCAGGAAATCATCATTATCATTATTAGCATTATGTTCATTATCATTCATATATCTATAATTATTATTAACATTATCCTTACCATTATTTTTAGTGTTGTTAGCGTTATTATTAGCATCATTAATAGTAGCAGCAGTAATAGTATTTTCATTATCATTATCATCATTATGACTTTCACAATCCTTTTCATTAATGTCATCATTCTCAAGGCAGGGTTATCCCCCACCCTGGCCCTCGGTCCCCGCCTCCCAAGCCCCTGCCACAACAAGCAAGGGATGCCTACTTACATGAAGCCTTAGCAGACACGTCCTCCGGGCAGAGCCTTCGCCGCGGCGCCTCTCGCCAACACTGCCAGCTTCCTCTCCCGTGTCGAGTCGGACGCCCTGCCGGCGGGGCGGGGGGGGGGGGGGGTGACCTTTGGGCACGCTGACCTTTGCTCTAGCCCTTCCTTCCTTTCTTTTTCTTTGTCCCTCTCTTTCTTGCTCTGTATCTGTCTATGCACACACACACACTTATATACATATATGTATACATATTCACACACATATATTCACATAAATGTATAAATGTTTGTATGTATGTATGTATGTATGTATGTATGCATGTATGTATGTATGTATGAATGTATGAATGTATGTATGTGTGTGTGTATATATATATATTCTTTTAACAGCCATTCATTCCACTGCAGGACATAGGCCTCTCTCAATTCACTATTGAGGTTATATGGCAGTGCCACCCTTGCCTGATTGGATGCCCTTCCTAATCAACCGCGGTTCGGCTCGCTTACACTTGTATCACGGCGGTGACTTCCCCTACGACACCTGCGTTTGACTTCTCAAGGCGATATCATTTTTACGACCGCCGCGACGGGGAATTGAACTCGGGACCACTAGGGTCGGAGTCCAGTACTCTAATCACTGGACCACTGCGGCAGTCGTGTGTGTGTGTGTGTGTGTGTGTGTGTGTGTGTATAGTTGGTTAACGGTTAACGTTTAGAAGAGATAAATGTGCTAGACATCAAAGGTCATACAACACAATGCAAAGTATTGTGGCGAAATAGGCTGGAGTTAACGATCAGGATAAGATGTTTGATGCCAAATTTGTAAAGAGGGAGGGTGAGGAAGTGGAGCATTCTCTTGGGTCATGTTTAGGAAGTTTTGGATGTCTTCAAGAGTTCCTGGAGGGGGGTGGGGTGGGGAAGCCTGGGAAGCAAATGTTTTCTTATGAGGAGAAGAAGAGGAAATAGATGTCTGAGAAGCATAGTCGACGAGGCAGGCGAGCAAATCATTTTCACAGTCTGAGCAGTCGTCTTCGTAGAGAGGACAATTAAACTAAGAGACAGAAACAGTACCGGTACAAGTATTAAGGGAGGAGCGAGATTGGGCAGGAATAGGTTTGCCAGTGAGGCAGTCAGGGTAGATGGTGCACGAGCTTGGTGCTCAGATGCAACTGGGACAAGGCGTGAACGATCAGAACGACTGCGGAAGGAAACTTTGCCTACCTGTTTTTGGAAACATTGTTGGAAGAGAAGGGTATAGTCAGAGTACGGGGCTGTAGGGGAATCACAAAAAACTGATCCCCCTTTTGGGCCAAAAAGGGTTCTCAAAAGGTTTGTAGAGGTGGAAGCAGTAGATGGACGAGGGCGGGAAGATTGGTTGGTATGGAGAGAGGAAGTGCTGTTGGGAGGAGGGCAATATATATATATATATATATATATATATATACATATATATATTTATGTATGTA
>NC_061834.1:660255-662755 GCF_019202785.1 Penaeus chinensis | reverse complement strand
AAAGAGCATAATAATCCGCGGGAAGCACTTTACAAGCTGACAAGAGAATAACAAAGTGCTTGGATGATGTTTATGTTCATCAATGATTGATGATCAGACATAAGCACAGATAGGTTTTTGAATGTCGACAACCAATGCAAAATTACAAACAAGTAATAGCCAACGTTCATGCCACTGCATTTAGAGGAATATTGAGAGTAAAAATCAACCCTTATAACAGTATAAATGGAAAGACTAAACCCGGCAAATAGGGAAAAAGTTCTTCGGGTGATCATAACCACGACCTTAAGCTAGGTGTGATTGCAAACACAAAGATGGCATTCATATATGTGAACCAAAATACGGTAAAAAAAAAATGGTTGATTATCCCAGATACAAGGCGATAGACGAATAATGTTAAAGGAGTAAACAGCAAAAAATACATTAAAGTAATCTTTCATTTGATAATATATGTACAGATTTAAACAAAATATATTTCCCCTTTCTTCTTTCTTAAACACTAGAAATAACCGAGAAATGGAAGAAAAAAATATGATATATTCCTACTTTTTCCACTTTTTTTTTTTGTTTGTTTCTCTTCAGCCAACTCTCTCTGTCCCTTTTTTCCTAATCTTTTACTCCTCTCTTCCATTCCTTAAATCCCATTCTACCTAATTCTTTCCCATCGCCTTTCCTCTTCCCTCGTTCTCTCCTTTTCTCTCTTCTCCTTCTGTGCCCCTCCTCCTCCCATCACTCCCGCCGGGCGGAGGGTGCCGAGGGTGACGCAGCAGGCAGGGTCCCGCGCCTGCAACAGAGGAGATAAGAGAAATTGATGACAAGGCGGAGTGTATAATAATCGGGACACTTGTTGTATGTCAAAAAACGGCAGATTAAGAAGAGGCCTAAGTTATCAAGATGAGAATTATAAATGACCCATATTGGAGATGTTACAATATTGGCATGTATGAAGATAACAATGATAATAGTGATAATATCAATAACACACACGCACATACACATATACACCTATCTTTTAGACTTTTTAAAATTATAAATATTTGTACATGCGTTAATAGGGGTTATTTTAAATGGTATTACCTTTTTTATGTATCGACACGTACATATCTTTATACACGCCTGTTCCGCGCCATGGCCGGCCACTTGACAGTTCGCTCCCGGCCGACAACACAATATACATAACTCGCTCATGCTTCATAAAGGCAACAGAAAAACACCCATTGTATTTACACTTCATGCACAAATTGGCAAACACACGCAGACACTCACAAGTCAACAATACTACACCTACACATCACGCCACTCCAACACACACCACAACAAACAGATAAACATTCCAGACACACTATCCTAATTCTGCTACTGCTTTGTGGTGATACCGGCGCTAATGTTAAGCCTGGGACTTGTCGCCCCAAGTACCCGTGCATGATTTGCACAAGGGCTGTCAAACGGGGTCAAAGGGCCATCCAGTGTTGTGAGAGATCCGAGCATGCCGGCTGGTGCCATATCAACTGTACCGGTTCCTTCACACAGTTATACGCTGGATTAGTTAACAATAGCGTAGCGTGGATCTGCGACGGATGTGGCCTACCTAATTTTTCGAGCTTGTTCGCATCTTCTCCTATCACACCACGCAACGTAAAAACAACTCTACAGATGCGCGCAATTATACAACATTCCAGAAAATTGGACCACTTTCAAATAATTCCAAAATAGCGTTCTCCAAAAACATAAAGAAAGCGGAACACGAATATTTTTCCGCCTACCTCGCTAACAACGTCAGAAACAACCCTAAACATTTCTTCAAGTTCTTCAAGTCGCGCAAACAAGACATCTCGGCAATCTCAGCCTTGGAAGATTCCAGCTACACTCTTGAGAACGACCCAGAACACAAAACACGCTTACTCAACACACACTTCCAATCCGTTTTCACATATGAAGACGCCAACGCACCTGAAATCCAATCCCGCTGCTTGACATCTCGACCAACGGTATCGGGAAACTGCTGATACCTCTTGACACCAACAAAGCCACTGGACCAGACCAAATCCTTGCCCTGACCCTGAAGTCCTGCGCCCCTGCCCTTGCTCCTATCCTGCAATCCCTTTTCGCCCAATCACTCACCTCAAGCATCTTACTTATAGACAGGCTTTGTGCAAATATCACCCCCTTTTTCAAGATATATGACCGAACAGATCCTACTAACTATCGCCCCTGCTTTTTTGACAAGTAGGACCCTATGTGTCCTACTGGACCGTGCATCGTATGGCTCTGTCCTTGTGTCTTCTGGCGTCCCACAATGCACCGTTCTTGGCCCCCATCTTTTCCTTCTGTACATTAAAGACCTTCCTCTATCGACACCTAACTCTTCCGCTAGACTCTTTATGGACTACTGTTTTTTATTTCGACCAATAAATACTGCAGACGACTGCAGACTCCTTCAACACGACATAGACGCCCTCGAACAGTGGGAGAGGTCATGGCAAATGACCTTCAGACTCGA
>NC_061834.1:652755-655255 GCF_019202785.1 Penaeus chinensis | reverse complement strand
TCATGGCAAACGTAGCATCAGCTGCAACTGGGGGGTCTCCACGGCCACAGGCCCCAGAGCCATTCTTCAGGTCCAAGTACCACTTACCAGCCTCATCTCCAGAGACATCAAATGCATACACAGCTCTTGTTTTTTCCACTAGATCTTCACTCAAAAAGGATTCAATCTTAGCAAAAACCTGTAATATAAGGCAAAAGTATTTCATTAGCACTAATGTGATATGGTAGTATGGATTGTAAATATGACTGGCAATATACAAATTATGACCAGGGATTCAACCAGGGAGGGCTGTTTCTGTTTTACATTGAAAAAAATACTGGTCTAATTAACTGGTCTAATCAACACTTTCACAATGGGATTTCCCAATACCACACCAAGTCATGTGCCAGGCATCAAATGCCAAAGACAAAAAGATGAGAGATGCAGGAAACACAAATTTATCTTGCTCTTACTTCTTTTGGCTGTAGCACAGTTTTTTTGAATGAAATGAGACTGAGGAAAGACTATAAGCCTACTTTTGAAGGGCTGTACCTCCTTAACCCAGCTTATCCACTGTAATTTTAGTTTATTTATTGTGTTTATAAAATGTAATTAGTTACCAAGGAGTTAATTATTAGATCTACCTATCACACCTATTTACCCTCTTCCTTGATTTACAGAGAATATTTTTCATAATCTTATTACTTTTACTGTTATTAGTATCTTAATTAACAACATTATGATCATAAGCACTTCATTGAATGATCTTAACAAACTGTCACCAAAAAAATGTAGTGTTCACTATAGCATTGTTTTGTGAAATGTTTTTGCACATACATGGCTCCATAAGTGCTTAGCTACAAAGGAGTCAATTTGTCAACTGATCCCATGAGTTAACCTGTTTCTGCCATGCCATGCCTTGGTCTGTGGAGTACAGCTGTACGCCAGGGTGATGCGCCAGAGCCAGCGGAGCATTAGGCTTGATGTAGTGAACTCCTGTGCTCAAAGTCGCTCGTTGCCATTAATCTCCAGAGTGTAGTATTTTTATTTATTTCCTTCCCCTGGCAAAATCAGGTTCATCTTACCTCCAGCTTGTAAAATCTTTTTTTTTTTTTTTTTTTTTTTTAACTATGGTATCAATATTGATGCTGTTATTATTATGAACATTATAATTATGATAGTATTACTGAGATTACCAATAACAATACAAGAAACCATATAATATTTCTAAAAATCAATGAAAAGAGTAAACAGGTGGGGCAGGTAGTAATTGGCTCATTGGAGACTTGGTACTATTGGAGCCATCTGTGTGTAAAGACAATTAACAACCTAACTCACAGTGGGTATGGCATGTACACACGTCATCCCCAGCAGGACTGGTTTAACCAGCAAAATATAAAAGCTTTGATAAGCAAAGAGCAAGTCAGTGAGTCTTTTGGTAACCATCTTTTGGTACTGCTAAACATAATTTTTTGTTGAGACAGTGTTTTAGGGAAAATATCAACAGAATATGTGGATGGATCATCTACTTGAGAACCAACTAGAATTATTCCCATAATTCTTAATTGGCACTCATAAGTTTTCACTCTTAGCTGCAGGTGTTAAGTAAAAGCAGAGGCTTAGATGTATTAGGTCTTCCATGTTCAGAGAGACTGACTTGCAAGATGAGATGACAATTGCACAGCAGAGCAAAAAAAAATAGATCAGATACTATGAGACAAACTCTGGGAAGAGGGGTAGGCAGAAGGTATGTGGGGTACAGAAGTGGGTTGAGCAATACTGCCACACACTCTGTGAGAATAGTGCTCAGACAGTCCAGAAGTACATATGTCTCTCTGACATCCTGCCACTTTCTTGGGTCCTTGACTAGGTTAATGCTCATTAGCAAAAATTACAGCATGATCAATCCTGCTAGTTTTTAAACTGTAATAACCTTGAATATCATATTCCTGATAACCTTTTTCAGGAAAATCAGACAAGGGGTTAAAAATGAATTTGTTGAAATGCTATCTGTATTGCTTACAAATATTTATAGCGCAGTGGATCAACTTCTAAGAGTTAAGCATAATTGAAATCCAGGCTATTATAAATCCGTATGTGCAATAACGAAGTATAACTATACAAATGTACAGGGAATAAACAGCCTATATGTAAGATAATCAGGACCTAGAGTGAATAATCAACATATACACAGTACCTGTGCTACTTGTCCTCCATCAGCAGCTGCTTTTGGCTGGGTAAGTTTGCCACTTGAGTCTAGCTGGATGGATTGTTTAGCAGCAAAGTCATCAAAGTCATCCAGGAAGAAATCAGGGATGAGTGAGGCACCTAAAACAAAGAAAGAAGGGAAGGGAAAATTATTTTGCAACCTTATTAATCTGCAATGTTCTGAATCTCCAAACTAGTGAACATTCTTTCACTTCCTGCATGCTGGAATGCACACAGTGGTGTCTGTGACTGCCTACACTTGTTTACTAGGTCATTATTATTCAAATAGTAAATCTTCAGATTTCTTAATCAG
>NC_061834.1:630255-635255 GCF_019202785.1 Penaeus chinensis | reverse complement strand
GTTAAAGGCCTTGACTGTTCCCGCTATGCGTATGTATCATACACATTCATGTATAGATATAGATTAGTGTCCGTGTATGCTGTTGTTTACCTTAAACAGTAGGGTATAATGATATTCTTAGCAAACAGTAAAATGTATTCTTTCTATTGTTGTAATATTATAAGTACTGATATAATTTCGTTAGTGAATCTAAGTCGAATTGTAACGGTAACTTTGATTATTATTGTATTATTATTGTATTGATTTATGATTGATATTGTATTGATTCTATATTAATTACAGGTTTGACCGCATTCCAATAAATCGTGGAGCGAGTTCTACGCAGTGGTATCAGTCACCTTGAGTTAACACAAATAAGCTGAGCGCATGAATTGGGCGCTTACAGGCTGGTACCATACCTCCTGACTGGAAAAGGGGCTTGGTCATCCCTATCTGGAAAGGGAAAGGGGACCAAAGGGGCTGTGGCAAATACAGAGGTATTACATTGCTCAGCGTACCAGGCAAGGTCTACGCTCATCTGCTTTTGGCACGAGTGCGCGACCACCTATGACGAGCACAGAGACCTGAGCAGTCTGGATTTACACCCAAGAAGTCACCTGTAGACCGTGTCTTAGCACTTCGTGTCCTTGTGGAACGCCGACTTGAGTTTCAACAAGGTATGCTTGCAGCTTATGTTGATCTCAAGAAGGCTTTCGACTCCGGGAGAGTCTCTGGAGCCTACTGGATCTCCGTGGGATCCCCCCTGGGATTATTGGTTTGCTGCCTGGCCTGTATACAGATACCGAGAGTGCTGTCAAGTGTGGGGAGGGCATCTCTGCCTTTTTCCCGGTGTCTGCCGAGGTGAGACAGGGATGTGTCGTGGCCCCAACCCTTTTCAGTACTTGTATGGACTGGATGCTTGGCCGTGTCGTGAACAATAGTTCATGTAGGACATCAATTATTTTAAGGTCACAGACCTTGACCTTGCCGATGGTTCAGGAATTTAGGGACTTATTGGATGTCGATGTCTGTGTATGCCTGTGGCGAGAACATTGAGGTCTTGGATAGCTTCACTTATCTTGGTAGTGTAGTGCAGAGCGACGGAGGTTCCGACCGGGATGTCACTCGACGACTCGGACTGGCCTACGGCGTTATGGACTCACTCAATAGGAGTATTTGGCGCTGTCGGTATTTGGATAGGAGAACTAAGATCAGGCTCTTCAGAGCACTGGTGATCCCGGTCTTACTCTATGGGTGTGAGACCTGGACACTGAACAGTGCTCTGAAGGCCCGTCTAGACTCCTTTGGTGTCTTCGCAGAATCATGGGGTATACTTGGAGGGACCATGTGTCCAATCAGAGGATACTCCATGCGACTGATTCAAGACCTATTACCAGTCTGATACGAGAGCGCCAACTTCAGCTCTATGGGTATGTGGCTCATTTTCCTGAGGAAGATCCGGCTCATAGGGTCATCTCCGAGAGGGTTGACTCGGGCTGGAGAAGACCAAGGGGAAGGCCACGGAACTCTTGGCTGAAGCAAATCGATCAGAACTGCCAAGATGTGCTGGGGGTGGGAAGGAATGCTGCATGGAGGGGGGGGGGGGGGTCGCCCCTGCCCTGGACCTCAGCCCTCGTCTCAACTAATTTTGCATGGTCTTTCTTCTCTTCCTTTCCTTCTCTCTTCATCATCCCCTTCTTCTGTCCACTTCCTAAGGTGTGAGAGCCGTGCTGAAAGGATGAAAGGCTTGCTTTGTGTCAGTCATGAACGGCCTTTGTGAGCCCTAGGCATGGTACTCCCTTGATTAATTGTCCAGCCCTTATCCCTTATAAGGGGCATTAAGGCTTGCCCCTTCATCAACTAGCCTGTCTAAATTTGATTACATTGGTTTCCCGACCCCTGTCTCTCCTTTGACCACGGCTCCGACTCATACAAAGACCCCTCCTCGTGTTTGCGGTCAGCTCTATCCATTCTGAATTTCCACCCAGGTCATTACTCATCCTTCAGAATACAACCTTTCCGCTCTCCCAACATCCTCCACTCCATCTTCTACTACACAGTCTTATTCATTGTCTACCCCCACCTCATGTATTACTGCTCCTCATCCTTATTGTCCACCTCCCAACAGCACTTCCTCTCTCCATACCAACCCATCTTCTTCCCGCCCTCGTCCTTCTACTGCTTCCACCTCTACAAACCTTTTGAGAACCCTTTTTGGCCCAGCCAAGGGGGATCAGTTCTTCGTGATTCCCCTACAGCCCCGTACAATACCCTTCTCTTCCAACAATGTTTCCAAAAACAGGCAGGCAAAGTTTCCTTCCGCAGTCGTTCTGATCGTTCACGCCTTGTCCCAGTTGCATCTGAGCACTAAGCTCGTGCACCATCTACCCTGACTGCCTCACTGGCAAACCTATTCCTGCCCAATCTCACTCCTTCCTTAATACTTGTACCGGAACTGTTTCCGTCTCTTAGATCAATTGTCCTCTCTACGACGAGGACTGGTCAGACTGAAAATGACTTGCTCGCCTGCTTCGTCGACTATGATGCAGTGGCAGTCCAATGCTACACGATTCCTCCCAGAGGCCAGAGTATGTCATACTCCCATATTGCCGAGGTCAGCATCCGTAAACATGACCTCCCTCATTGGAGTTCATATTGGTGGAGCGTCTGCGCTGTCCATATCGACTTCTCCGTCAGTCTCAGAAATGTTGGCGTTTTGGCCACCCAGCCAAACACAGCACGCTGCCCTCTATGTGCCCAACCTGGTCATGACCGTTCAAATTGTTCTCAGTCACGCACGTGTGCCAATTGCGGTTGCTCCCACAATTGGCACACGTTTATAGGAGGTACCCTGCTTACAAGCTCGAATCTACGGTAGCAGTTCTTAGATTCAAACTAGGCCTCACTCTATGTGGGGCCAGACAAGAGGCACGCCGACGAGGTTTTTCTCTTTCTACCTACTCCAAAACTGTACTTCGCTCCGCTCCCCTCCCGTCTTCTCAAGAAGTCCCAACATCTACCCCAGTATCTCTTCGTCTACTCCGAACCATCCTATCTTTACTCCCTCTCT
The DNA here is from genome assembly GCF_019202785.1 of Penaeus chinensis. Lineage (NCBI taxonomy): Eukaryota > Metazoa > Arthropoda > Malacostraca > Decapoda > Penaeidae > Penaeus > Penaeus chinensis. The sequence goes on along the minus strand of NC_061834.1, from coordinate 632,206 downwards.
CCCCCAGTCAAATTCCCTTTTCTAAATCCTTCTCACTCTACCTGTCGCACCAGGTAGTCTAAATGTTCCATTCCATCTTCGCCTAACACGTTCTCTCCTACACCCACCTCTCCCTCTGCTTCTCAGACATCTATTTCCTCTTCTTCTCCTCATAAGAAAACCTTTGTTTCCCAGGCTTCCCCACCCCACTCCCCTCCAGGAACTCTTGAAGACATCCAAAACTTCCTAAACATGACCCAAGGAAATGCTCAACTTCCTCGCCCTCCCTCTAATCTATATCAATCCTCCTTAAGTTCCCCTTCCCATTCACCCAAAAAACACTGTCATGTACATCCCCATCCCCTCTTCACTCCTCTTCATCCTTAATACCCGCACTTAGATGTTCACGGGACTCCCTTATGCCTCAACAATGTCCTTCTCTGGATCCCTCCCCTCCTGACATTCTTTCTGATACTTCACCACCTTCCCCTGTTCCCTTATTCCATTCTTAGGATTCTTCTCCTACTTCTACACCTATCGTTTCTTACAGCATTACCTTATGACCCTCTATACCCTCTATACCCTTTTCACTACCATCCTATCCTACCGCTTTCTACAACCATTGACATCTAAACACATCTTATTCTAATCGTTAACTCATTTCCACCTTTTTCCCCACAATTCTTTCGCATAGTGCTATTTGACCTTTGTCTAGCACATTTATCTCTTCTAACCATTAACCATTAACCAACCTGTTCATGAGTCGTACTTTGAAAATCGCCATTCTATACGACATAATTTGCTTCATTTTGTTTTTATCGTGGTTCTTACTTTTACTGTGGCGAGTCAGAAATGCGGGAACAGATATGAACATGAAAGGAGTAAAGAAAGTTGGTGATACGATTGTTTAACGATAATATTTATAGAATAATGGGGATATACTGATTCAACAGCAAGAATGACACTATCTCTAATATGAGATTACTAATATAAAAAATAATGAAATAACAACTGAAAGAAAGCAAAAAGAGTAAGCCAAGATGTATGAAACGGGAGACACTGACAGCATATCAAGAACAGCCTGGGTCCCCTTCCTCACACGCATAAACACCCTCCACTTGATCTAATCGCCCTTCGTCCTTATCACTTCATCTTCTCAACTTCTACCAAGCCCTACTCTACCCCAGTCACTCCCCTATTTCTACTCCTTTCACTACTATACTATCTTAGAATATCGCATGACCGTTGGAATAATAATAAAGAACTTTTTTAACCCCTCCCTCCGCAATACTTCACCATAGTACTATATGTTCTGGTCTGATCACTTGGAGTTTTATTCAACAAGGCCGCACACACAACTAATCTGATAAGATGGTAAAAGTCACTTTGACTTCACTGGGGGACTTTATTTATTTATTTTGTTTTCTTCATTACCTACTACCAATAGTGTGAATTTGATTGTTTGTCTATGATATTAGATCAGTAATAACACTACATAAGCGAATATAACTTATCAATCAATTGAATAAGCCTTTACTTGCTTTTTAAAATATATATATATGTATATATACATACATACATACATATATATATATATATATATATATATATATATATATATTACCATTCGTTTAGTGATAACACAGCGGATGGAGCGAACAAAAAAGGGTGATTATGCACTAATTCAGTTAACTAAACTGATTCTGGTAAAGAAAGGAGCAACATTGTCAGCAATAATAGCAATGACAATATCACTCGTGCCAGGAATGATGATGGTACTATTTGAGCAGTTCAAACGAAGACAACTTAATTGTATTGTGAAATTAAATGCACCCTGAATTCCTTATCTCTCTCATTAAAAGAAAAAAATATCCCTTCTCACTCATAATATATACATTTTGTATTCCTTTCAATTATGTAACGAATAAAGGTTGATTTTAATGGCCCATCTGAGGTCACAGTTTGATGTCCC
>NC_061834.1:615255-622755 GCF_019202785.1 Penaeus chinensis | reverse complement strand
ATCATAATAATAATAATTATTATTATTATTATTATTATTATTATTATTATTATTATTATTATTATTATTATTATTATTATCATCATCATTATCATTATCATTATCATTATCATTATTATCATCATTATTATTATTATTATTATTATTATTATTATTATTATTATTATTATTATTATTATTGTTATTATTATTATCATTATCATTATCATTATTATCATTATTATTATTGCTGTAATTATTATTATTATTATTATTATTATTATTATTATTATTGTTGTTGTTGTTGTTGTTGTTATTATTATTATTATTATTATTATTATTATTATTATTATTATTATTATTATTATTATTATTATTATTATTATTATTATTATTATTGATGTTGTAATTGTTATTGTTATTATTATTATTATTATTATTATTATTATTATTATTATTATTATTATTATTATTATTATTATTATTGTTATTATTATTATCATTATCATTATCATTATTATTATTATTATTATTATTATTATTATTATTATTATTATTGTTGTTATTGTTATTGTTATTGTTATTGTTATTGTTATTGTTATTATTATTGTTATTATTATTATTATTATTATTATTATTATTATTATTATTATCATTATTATTATTACTATTACTATAATTATTACTATAATTATCATTATTGTTATTATTTATTATTGTTGTTATTATTATTGTTATTACTATTGTTGTTATTTTTATCATTCTAATAATGATATCTAAGTATGTAAGTGAAATCACAAAGCAATTCATTTTTTTAGATGTAAGGCATGAGATGGGACACTTCTTCAACATAGCAGCACAGTTTCATTATTATTATTATTATTATTATTATTATTATTATTATTATTATTATTATTATTATTTTATTGTTGTTGTTTTTGTTGTTGTTATAATAATAATGATAATAATAATAATAATTATTATTATTATCAATATTATTATTATTATTATTATTATTATTATTATTAATATTATTAAACTTTTTGTTGTTGTTATAATAATAATGATAATAATAATAATAATTATTATTATTATCATTATTATTATTATTATTATTATTATTATTATTATTATTATTATTATTATTATTATTATTATTATCATTATTATCATCATCATCATTATCATTATCATTATCATTATCATTATCATTATTATTTTTAGTATTGCTATAATTATTGCTATTATTATTATAATTTGAAAAAAAAATCAGGGAGGAACAAACTCAGAAGGATTCAAAGTTTCAAGTTTCTCTAAGTGAAGTTTTGGAATTCAGATGATGTAGGAAATTTGATGAGCAGGCTACTTGAGAAGACTTGGCAAAAGGTTTCTTGAAGATTCCTTTAGTTTACTGTCCATTGTATGGACGTTTAATATATAGGGATTACAGAGAAAGTAGGCTTTTGTCATTTTACAGTGAGGTTAGTGAGTTATAGCTGTGTTATTTTCCATGATTACAATAGGTGGAGTCATTCATGAATTATACAACTTTTATAGTGCTATTTATGGTGTTTTATTGTCTGTGCACATTTCTTGTTTGTGATAAAAGTGGGCCCATGTTGGTTGCAATTGTGATTTTGCATTTCTTCTATGTAATTGTCATTTTTTTTCTAACTGTCTGCCCACACAGGTAACACAGATTTCAACATATGCACATTAAAAATATATTCAATATACCTCTGCTTATGTAGCTCCAGACTCTGAAAAAAATACTACTAAGTCTTGGCATACTAACCACATTTATAGATTCAAGCAATAAAAAGAATCCAGGGTATATAGGTGTCTTATGAGATTTGTCATTTGGTTTAACTGTTCTCATTGATTAGTAATTAGGAAGGACTTTGTGTATTTTGATTCCCCTTGATACATTGGTGGAAGATCCATACTTCCTTCCTTCCTTCTTTCTATTCGTCCAGCTATCCTTCCTTCCTTCCTTCCTTCCTTCCTTCCTTCCTTCCTTCCTTCCTTCCTTCCTTCCTTCTATTCATCCATCCTTCCTTCCTTCCCTCCTTCCTTCCTTCCTTCTATTCATCCTTCCTTCCTTCCTTCCTTCCTTCCTTCCTTCCTTCCTTCCTTCCTTCTATTCATCCATCCTTCCTTCCTTCCTTCTATTCATCCTTCCTTCCTTCCTTCCTTCCTTCCTTCCTTCCTTCCTTCTATTCATCCATCCTTCCTTCCTTCCCTCCTTCCTTCCTTCCTTCTATTCATCCTTCCTTCCTTCCTTCCTTCCTTCCTTCCTTCTATCCATCTTCCCTTCCTTCTATCCTTCCTTCCTTCCTTCTATCCATCCATCCTTCCTTCCTTCCTTCCTTCCTTCCTTCCTTCCTTCCTTCCTTCCTTCCTTCCTTCCTTCCTTCCTTCCTTCTATCCATCTTCCCTTCCATCCTTCTATCCTTCCTTTCTTCCTTCTATCCATCCTCCCTTCCTTCCTTCCTTCTATCCTTCCTTCCTTCCTTCTATCCATCCTCCCTTCCGTCCTTCCTTCTATCCATCCTCCCCTCCTTCCTTCTATCCATCCTTTTATCTTTCCTTCCTTCCTTCTATCCATCCTCCCTTCCTTCTATCCTTCCTTCCTTCCTTCTATCCATCCTCCCTTCCTTCCTTCCTTTTATCCATCCTTCTGTCCTTCCTTCCTTCCCTCCTTCCTTTTTTCTATTGAACCATCAGCAATTTTTTGTATTGCATCCCATATTCATAGAAGTATGAGGAAACAATTGGTAAAAGCCTATTTTCAATTTGTGTCATTAATAAGTTGATATATTCAAAGGTTTTATGTGTATTATATATATGCATGATAGATATTTTCCCTTTATTTGCTTTTATTAACAAAAAAATATATTAAGACATGTTTTAGGATTTCATAAACAAACCCTTTAAGATCTGTTCCACATACAAACACAAAATAATAATTGCAAAAGCAACCTTTCCTAGTCCAGTTGAAAAAGAAAATATATAGCTACATATCTTTCTTCTCTTTGTAGGTCCAGTTCTTTTTAAAAACAGTAACAGGGGCATATGCCTTACCAAGCAAAGAGGAGATGAATGAATTTGTCCAGAAAGATTTCGAGGGCCACTGCAACTTTGGCCAGCCATCCAAACATTTCCACAAAATGGGTAACATACAGTGGCCCTATAATGATCAGCTGGCCCAGATGTCCGGAATTGCCCCTCTTCCCCCTGTTGTTTCCGAACTGTACAAAGCCGTTTCGCATAGTAGGCGGAGTATGCTAATGTCATACAAGACTGCTAGCTATAGAATAACAGGGCTGACTTCCTTTGAACGTGTGAAGTAACATATGGCATGTACAAGTTATTATGTGTGTATGTTTATAAAGAATTTTTAGGAGAATATGCAGATATACAGTGAAAAACACTTGTAAAAGCATTCTGAATATGCTCTTTTTTTTTACATTTGCTTTATTATCTGTTTATTTGTCATTGTTTCTCTAGTTGAACTGCTAGTTGATATCTTCTTTAACCCCTTACTGATGAGTAAATGAAAATAAAAGAAAATGTTATGCTCTGGAGATTAATGGCAATGAGCTGACTTTGAGGGCGGGAGTTCGGTACATCAAGCTTGAACCCCCGGCTCGTAGTGCTTTGGCGCATTGCCGCAGCGTGCAGCCGCACTCCACAGATCGATGTTATGATGCCTCAGCGCGTGACCCGTTGGCAAGGGGTTGAGTGGAGTTCTTACTATGTTTAGCAAGGAAGCTTTAACACAATTACTAATTATTGTCATATGATTAAAATTGTTATATGTAGTTTTCTGTCTTCAAAATATGGTATTATGTACATAGACTTTATTATGAGGGCTAAGGGGACCATCTCCATGAAAAATGGCCAAAATCAACAACCTATACATTTCTTCAAAGTTATGCCCCCCAGGAATAGCCAGTAGGCTTGCTAGATCCAACTGATAATGTTTGGCAGTGATTATATTTAATTGCTGAAACTAATATTTTAGAGGCTATGATTGAAATGGACTTTTTACAATATGTCCTGTTCTGATGTGATCTACTCTGTTCATATTTGGTATGTATATACATAACATAATATTTTTGAAGTGATATGAGTTCACAATTATGTAAACCTAGATACATTTACAAGCCTTGGAAGTGTCTACAAATTTATTTAGATTATGAATTTTGGTAATTATTCTATGTCTCCCCACACCCTTTGTGCAGGCTTTATTTCAAAAAATATTATTTTTGATATTTATTTCTAAAGTTGTAAGGTAGATTGAAAATGGGGCACAGCATAGACTGAAAATGTGAGTAACCTCTATAAGCCTGGAGCAGACTATCACTAACAAGGCAACAGTCTCAGAAAACTTGATAGCTCCTTGATGTCTGGTGCTGATTTACATGGGCTTCCATCAACCATTTTCTCTTTCCTGCTACAATAAATCCATATATATATATATATATATATATATATATTTACTTTATATATATATATATATATATTTATTTATATATATATATATATATATATATATATATATATATATATATATATATATATATTTACTTTTTAAATTTATTTGTTTTTGCTTTGAAACAATGTGCTCATATAAATGATAGCACAAGAAAGAGGCTCCAGGTGTATGTGGCACAATATGATGGAAGACAAGACTGAATTAAAATGAAGCTTTATATCAAGGCCTGGAAAAGCATATTCATCAATTGCTCAGCATTCAGAGTTAAAAAAGGTTTTGTGATCCTAGTTTTTCACAAAGTTAGATGCATTAGGACTCATTTTGTTGCCTTTTCAGAGTTTTGCCAGTGCTTAATGAAAAAAAAATCTTATATCATAGCAAACACAGATCTAAATTGAAAGAAAAGGGTCTCTCTTCTGACCTTGGTAGGCATCTCTGATATTCAGGAAAGAAAAACAAGATTTTATATTAAAAATGCTTCTTAAAATTATTTCTTCTAGACCACACATTGCTTTAATAATTTACCTCTATCATCATTATTCTTATACTATTTGACCAATCAAAGAAGAGGTGATCTTTCTCAGAGTGGATAGAAAAAGAGTGTGAGTATTATAGGTCTTGCTCAAAATTATAGAAAATTTATCTGAGAATGGAGATAGTCCCCATAAAATAATGCTTTTTGTTAACTTATTCCTTCAGAATACTTAATAAAGAACAAACACATATCAGACTGATTGTACATTTGGGTGAATATGAAAATATATCTTTGAACTTAGATCTCACTAACTAGGAATCTCTCAAAAAATTTAAACTAAAATACCAACATTATAATGGCTTAACAGAGGATGTGCAACACAGCTACAGTAAGAATAGAAACAAATCCATGTCATTTTGAGGTAAAACAACTTCTCTCCGCTCCGGGAGCTTTTGTGTTTGTTGTGACCAATGAAGTTTCTATGAACTTCTGTATTGTGTCTCAGATGCCAAATGTTGCGATTAGGAAATCAGTTTATAATGCATGTACTTTATTATTTTATTATTGTAGAGGTGCATTTGTACATATACAAATAAATCATTTTTTTATTAGCTATAGTATATATATATGTATATATATATTTATAATATATGATATATATATATGTATCTATAATTATATATATATGTATCTATAATTATATATATATATATATATATATATATATATATATATATATATATTTTTTTTTTTATGAATAATATATATGTGATATATATATATATATATATATATATATATATATACAGATATATATATATATATATATATATATTTATATAATATGTATGTATATTTATAATATATATATATATATATATATATATATATATATATATATATATATATATATTTATTTATATATATTTATTTTCATATGTGTGTAATATATGTAATGTGTATAATATATATATCATATATTTATACTATATATATAATGTATATATCTCTATATATATATATATATATTTATATATATGTGTATATATATATTTATTTATATATATATATATATATTTATGTATATATATATATTTGTTTTTATATATATATATATATAAATATATAATGTATTTATGCATATGTAAATAATGTATATATATATATATATATATATACACACATACACACACACACACGCACACACGCACACACGCACACACGCACACACGCACACACGCACACACGCACACACGCACACACGCACACATGCACACACGCACACACACACACACACACACACACACACACACACATATATTTCAAATGTCATTACCTAGTCATTCCAGTGGATTGATTTTATTACTATAAAGGCTTGCAAATCTTTGGCAGCTGTTAACACCTTTCACATACGTCTTCAGCTTTTAAGGCTTATTTTCTTAAACGAGAATATGAAGACATGTGAACAAGGTGAGATATCAGAACTATGGACATGATTTCAAGTTTTAAATGGAGTGTTTCAGTCTGGTCTGTCAAAGATTATATACACGTAGAGGAGTGTAAAAGAGGGTAACATGTCCAATGTTTAAATCTCAGTTTATGGCTGGGACTAAGGGCTCTTGTTACTCTTAGCTTGTCCCTTTTAGTAGCCACACCATGAGTTAAGGAATACACTTTACGTTAACACTGTCCTTTCTTTTTTTCCTCTCTTTCTCAGACCAATGAAATTCATGTATGTGTTATGTAAATGCTGGGTGCAATTGTTTGTATATTATAGCTTTCAACAAGGATTATATTTAATTAATTTCTCTTTTTTTCTTTGGGTGTTTAAGGCAGTGTGTGTGGTAAAATGATACTGTTTTTCTGTACTACCTTCAGTTGATAATATAACTTTTTTTCTATTATAGAAAAAGAGAAAGTTCCTGAATACATTACATATTAATGTCCACTTATTCTTTGAGAAAAATTGAACTCTAAATGCATGAATACCTACGCTTTATTAACCCATTCGCCCTGGATTTATGATCTGTCTCCTTTAGTTTTTTGTGATTTTTGTTACATACAGAAGGCTCCACATGTGCTCAGCCGGCAAGGAATCTATAAGTATCCCTAGTTACTGATCCAGATTTCCCCATTCCTTGAATTGGTGGGAAAATGTGTTTTCTTTTTAATACAGTTGACATTGATACTGTTATTATTGTTATTGATTTTATGATTATTAAATTGTTATTAAAATCTTGATAACATTTAACCCAATGCTGCCAGGGAAAATTAACAAAAAATGGGGAAAATGCTGTGCCTGTTCTCTATATTTTTGGTGAAATGTCTCTGCACATAGATGGCTCTGCTAGTGCTTAGCCACAAAGGAGTCAATTAGTAGACCTTGTGACCTTACCCAATTGGAATTAGCGGGAAAAATGTATTTTTTACTAGTGCTATGAAAAATATTAATGGTGTTATTTTTCTTATAAACATTATAATTATTATAATGTTTTTTAACATTAGTAACAGCAAAATAAGATAACATAAAATATTTCGTAAATCA
>NC_061834.1:590255-595255 GCF_019202785.1 Penaeus chinensis | reverse complement strand
GGGGCGAGGGGGGGGGGGGGTGGTTGGAGGAGACAAAGGAGCGGCGAGAGGGCGGGGGAGCGGGGGGGGGAGGACGGGGGCGGGGACGGACGGGTGAACGCCGGGGGGGGAGGGGCGGTAGGCGGGCAAGCGAGGGAAGGACAGAGAGAGCGAGAGAGAGAGCAGAGGGCGAACAGAGGCGAATCGAGGAAAGGAAGACGCCGAGGAAGCGACGGAGTGGAGAAAGTCACAAAGGAAGCGTCGGCGGGGAGGCAGGGGGAAGGGGGTACAGCAAGAGTGATAGGCGGAAGAGAGGACAAAGGGAAGAGCGAGGAGCAAAGAAAAGAAACAACAAGAGGGGCGACAAGCGGTCTTCGGAGGCATCAGCGGGAGGGCGAGATAGGAGGAGCTACAGAGAGAGTGGAGGGAGGAGACGGGGGGTGTAGAGCCGGAATGTCGGGCGCGCGCGCTCGCGTCCGCTACTCCTAGGCAGAACCGCCCATTTCACCGCGGCCCTACCGCAGGTCGCGCTCTCTCCGCTCGCTTCTCTTGTTCTTTTGGAACGCACCCGCCCCCCTGCTCCCCCGCTGTCATCCTTCCTTTGCCAGCACGCTTCCTCTGCTGCTTCCGGTCTCTCTTTTCTGTGCTGCTCTCTCGCCCGTCGTCTCTGTTCTACGCTCTTCTACCCTAGTCCTTGTGTCCCCGTCTTTCTCCTTCTCCCCTCCGTCTCCCCCCGTCGCTCGTCTTGCTCCTCCTCTCTTATCTTCTGCCGTTCTCTCCTCTCCCTCGTACCGTCGTTCCTTGGTCTTCCCTGTCTTCCTCGATCGTTTTTGTCCTTAACTACGCTGCGTTCTTGTCTGCTTTGGATGGGCTGCGTCCGCTTTCGTTCGCCCGTCGTACTGAATGGGCTGGCGACCCCTGTAACATCGCCCGCTGCTTATAGCTCGTCCTCGCGGAAGCTTTTGCCTCGCCTAGGCGGAATGGCGGTATGGTGTATATAGTGTGTGTGTCGAAATCGCTGCGTGAGTTCTATAACAATCTATTTCCCCTACTTGTTACTCAATCCTGAGCATCTCTCGTCCTGCTTCTCTGTTTCTCTCCTCTTGTCCCCTCGTCTACTCTCGCCTCCTTCCTCTCTATTCTCTGCTGTATCGTTGCTGCCGCGCCCCCGCCTGTCTTCGCGCCTCTACTCCTTCTTTTGCTAGTCTTGCGTGTTTCGCCTCCTATCCTCTCAGACTCATGTCTCTCCGGCTTCGCGCCTCTCTTCTGCCGTTCCTCGTCTGCCGCTCCTCTCTCCACCCCTGCTACTTTCTGCTTCTGCCTGCGCCCTTACATTTTGCGCACCCCCTCGTCTAACTACTCTTCTCCTCTTGTCCTGCCTTTCCTCTTGTTTCCCTTTCTGCTACATCTCCATTCTCGCTTTTTCTCGCCCCCCCTTCTCTTCTCTTATCTTGTCTCTCGCGGTCTGTCCTTCTCTTCTCTTTCTTCTCTTTCTCCCTCGTCCTCTCCTCTCCTCTTTTTTACGGCTCGTCTCTAACATTCTCTCTCTCGCTCTCGCTCTCCTCTCTTTCGCTGATCGCGCTCTACCCCCCCTGCCGCCAGCGGCGTTTCTCTCCTCTTCCTCTGCTCGCCTCCCGTCCCCGCCCCCCTCACAGTCTCGGTGGCTTATCTCTGTCTCGGGTTTCTTTTGGGTTCGCCCCCCCCCTGTGAGCTCGCTCCCCTCCCTCTAGCGGCTTCGCCTTGCTTCTCGTTCTTCTCTCCGCCTCGTCCGCATCGTCCCTTTCTCTGGCCATCACTCGCTCTCCACTCTCTCATCGCCTCTTCGCTCCATACATTTCCCCAGCCCGGCCTCTCTTCTCCTGCCTCCTGCTGTTTCTTTACTCTACCACTTCAAAGCAACCCCTACTCATTCTCACTCTATCGCTCCGATCCGACGCTCGTACATCTTTTATCTATATCCTCTCTCTTGCTCGCTCTCATCGCTATCTACAAGTCCCTTGCGCGTGCTCTCCGCTACATCTCTAGCGACTGCGCTTCCTCGCTCTCTCTCATCACTCTCTGCTCTACTTCTCTTTCTATGCTATGCCTCCTAGCTCTACTCTCGCTCGCCGCGCGACTGCGCCACGCCCGGTCTTCTACATGCTCTACGCTACCTCTTCTCGGCTGTGCTGCTCTGCGTGTCCTACCCCTCGTCTCCTCTAACGGCTCGTCATCTTCTCTCCTTCGCGCTCGTCTGTACGTCTCTACCCTCTATCTCTTCTCTCTACTCGCTCCTTGACATGTCTCCGTCTTATGCCTTCTCCTCGTACATGCTCGTCTCGCTCTCTCTAACTCTGTCTGTAACTCTGCTCTCTCTATTCTCTTCCTCTCTCCATCACCCACCCCTCCTGTGTACTGTCTCTTCTATAGTCGACAGCTACTACTCTCTTCCTAGCCTCGCTCGCTACTCCTGCCTCTCTGAGCTTCTGCTTTTCTCGTTCTCTCTTCTCTTCTGCGTACGCGCGCTGTCTCTTGCTCTCTGGACTGGGTGTCCGGACGCTATGTCTACGGGTCCTCTAATTCGCGCCGCGCTCCGTGTCTCTCGCGTCGCCGGGCCTGCTGAGCCGGACTCGTCTCTCTTTGACCTCTCTCGTCTATGGCGCTGCTTCGCCGTCGCTGGTGTGCGTCTTGTGTGCGACTCTACACGCTCGACACTCTACGCCGCGGCCTCTCATGACTGGCGCTGCGTCCCGCCGCGCTGCTACGCTTGCTGTCGCGTCGACGCGCGCGCCGCGCTCCGCTCGCCGCCAGTCTGCTGTCTCGACCGCTCGCGGCTGCGTCGCTCTCTCGCCTCCTTCGTCTGGCCCTCTCCGCTGCGCCTCGCGTCCGCGCTCTCCTCCTCTACCCGTTGCTCACTCTCTCTCTCTTCTAATCCTCGCCTGCGTGGTGGTTCTGTGTGGGGGCTATCCACCCCCCAATATCCCTACCACTCCACAGGACCAACCCCACACACCACCACACAACACCCACACCCTCACCCCCCCCTAAAATAAATACACACACTCCCAGCACACCTACTCACACACACAAACTAGACCACACATCACGACACAAACAAACACAACAAACCCTCCCATCTCACACCTATGAACTACACGACTCGACGGCCCCGTCTCGTAAACTACTCGACTTCACTCACACTCACATCCTTATTATCTCCTCTCTCTCTCTCTCTCCCTCCCTCGCTCCTCCTCCCCTCTCTCTCTGTCTCTCTGTCTCTCTCTGTCTCTCTACCCCCCCCTCTCTCTCTCTCTCTCTCTCTCAGAAATGTGAAATTACCATGATCTCGACTGAAATTCCTTGGCATCGAGTGCCGCCAGACAGCGTAGCGCCAAGGAACCACTGTTATTGTTATGATTATTATCATCATTTTTGTTCATTATTATCATTATCTTTATTGTCTTTATTACTATTATTATTATTATCATTATTATTATTATTTTTGTTATTATTATTATCATTTTTATTGTTATTATTATCATTATTATTAATATTGTTATTATCATTATTATTAATATTACTATCATTATCATCGTGGCCATTATTGTCATTATCAATATCGTTATTGTTGTTATTATTATCATTATCATCATTATTATCATTATCATTATTATCATTATTAGTATTGTTGTTGTTCTTGTTTTAGTTATTATTGTTATTATTATTATCATTATTATTATTATTATTATTATTATTATTATTATTATTATTATTATTACCAATATTATTATTAACATAATTATCATTATTAATATGGTTGTTACTATTTTTAATTTTATGATCATTATTTTTATTGTCATTAATCTTGCTCTTTTTCTTATTCTTCTTCTTATTATTATTATCATAATTGATATTACTATTATTTCTGTTATTATTGTTATCATTATCATTATTTCTTCTTATTATTATAATCATTATTATCATTATCATTATCATTACCATTATTGCTATTATAATAATTCTTATTCCTTTTCTTATTATTATGACTTATAATTGCCATTTTTATAATATTAATAATAATAATAATAATAATAATAATAATAATAATAATTATCATTATTATTATTATTATCATTATCATCATTATTACAATCATCATTATTATCATTATTATCATTAATTATCATTATCATCATCATCGTCGTTATTATCTATTATTATTATTATTATTATCATCATCATTATAATTAATATTATTCTTAGTGTTCTTCTTCTTATTATTATTATTGTCATTATTATTATAATTACAATTATCATCATTATTATTATTATCCTTTTTACCATTATCATCATCATCTTCAGTATTATAGTTCTCATTATCAGTATTATTGTTTTATTATTGTTGTTAATTATTTATATTATTGTTATTGTTATTATCTTTATTATTGCTATTATTGTTATTATTATTATCATTATAATATTAATAACATTATTGTTATTATTATTGATATTATCAATGTTATTATCATTATCACTATAATTATAAGGATAATAATAATACTAATGATAACAATAATAATAATAATCATTATTATTATCATTATTGTTATTCAAACTGTTGTTATCATTATCATAATATTATTATTTTCATGATTTTTGTTATTGCAATTATTAATATCATTATCATTATTATCATCATCATTATTATTGTTATTATTATTGTTATTATTTTTATTTTTATTATTTTCATTATTATAATTATGTCAATTATTGTCATTATCATCATCATTTATTTTTCATTATCCTTATTATTGTTGTTTTTATTATTATCCTAATCATCATTATCATAGTTGTTGTTGTTATTATTATTATCACACACACAAACACAAAAAATAAAATGGTTTGTGAATCAATGTTTTTATTAATTTTGCCATACGCCCGCAATCTCCTTCCCAAAGGCAAAGGTCGTGCAGCGAAAGCCAAGCTTTGATTTGGCGACAGAGAAGCGAGCAGGTGTTCAGCCGCAGAGGAATCTCGAAGCG
>NC_061834.1:580255-585255 GCF_019202785.1 Penaeus chinensis | reverse complement strand
CTATAGCGCTGCTGCCTTGGAGAGGGATATGTTCATGAGGCTTCTTTGGAAGCGTAGAGGACTTATTTTCCTGTTCTTCTCTCTCTCTTTCTCTCTCACACACACTCTCTCTCCCCCCCTTCTCTCTCTCTTTCTCTTTCTTCTCCCTCTTTCTCTCTCTCCCCCCTCTCTCTCTCCTCCTCTCCCTCTCTCTCATTCTTTTTTTTTCTCTCTCTCTCCTCTCTCTCTCTGTCTCCCCCCCCCCCCCCTCTCTCTCTTTCTCCTTCCTCCCCCCCTCTCTCTCTCTCGCTTTCTATCTCTTCAGTGCCAAAGAAAATAATTTGATATTATTTGTTTCGAGTTAAATTTGCTTTAATTCTGTAATGTTTATAATTTAAACCGACTAGTTGCCCGCCCTAAATATATATCGTTTTATTGCAGCCTCTAACTTAGTAACATTCTTTACATAAAACATTATATCCCGACTCCTTTAATGAAGTGAAACACTAATGCCACAAAGGACGTTTCCTGACTCCACGCTATCTCAGCATGACGTGCACACACCGCTGAGAAACAAAGTACACAGACTATAGCACAGCAAGGAAGACTGCAACAAAGCCGAGGACAGACTCACTTGTTGTACAGGCTGATGTCCGGCTGCCAGAGCTCTTGGTCCCCCATGTGGAGCACCTTGAGGCCTCCGTAGTCCTTGTAGTCCCACTCGAGTCTCGGATCTTGCGATCGCTGAGGACAGATCGTGACGACAGCTATTTCCTTGAACCATTGCTTTCATGCGCGAGCTTGTAATTTTTTTTTCCAAGATTGGCTGCATTTCTTTTAAGCTGAATATGCACACAGCCACATACATTCCGCTGTGACATTACTCTCAACATTTTTGAATGCTTATTGCTTAGTACAGGCATTGAATTCATCTCGTTTCGCAATTCTTAAATAAAGCAGCTTAACCTGGATATATATATATATATATATATATATATATATATATATATATATATATATATATATAACATACAAACATGTAACCGGACGCTAACATAAAAATATTCTTACGCCTTAAAAAGTGGACACCAGAGAGCTCCCTGTGACTCACCATCATCATCCAGGCATTGACAGTGAAAACCTCCTCCACTTCGTCGACCGATATGCCGTTGATGACGAATCCAAACTTAACCGCCGTGGTTCCGTTCTGGTTTCGGTGCGGCAGGGCCAACTTGTTTAGTCTTTGAGCAATTTCTTACGTAGTTTTTCGTTCATGCTGTAATTAGGCACGTCTGATCCGCCCGAGAGAGTGGAGAGGATGGTTATTTTGAGAAGGATCAAAGCAAGCGAGGTGAAGCTTTTAATTCTAAAGATCATAAATATAAACATGACTGTCCTGGTGTGTTCGCGAGGGACAAAACGTATTCTTATGTGAGAGTTTATGAGACGTATGCAATAAATACCCAAGATGACACCTATCCTTAATCAATTACATTGCCCTCGAGTTACGAAAATATTTGTTTTCCTTTCTACAAAACAATGAGCTATACACAATTTCGAATCTCTCTCTCTCACCTCCAACTCTCCCACAGGCGAAATATCACCTCCGAACGGAAAATAAGACGAACTTTGGGTGGCAACACACTGGCGGAGTCGTGGCGCGGCGACGTTTTGCCCTACACACTCATTAAGCAGCATGGAAGAGGCTATTTCACGTTGCCTGGATCTACCTAACACCTCCCTTTACTATGGCAACGTGAACTTCGGTCGCCATCCCTCCGCCGACGTTGAGGGCGCGAGCGCTTATCCCGCCAGGGAGGAGGACGCTCAAGACGGCGTTGCCACGGATCGCTGCTTTTTTTTTATTATTTGTATTTTTTTATTATATCTACTTTTATTTATTGAATTTTATTGAGTTTTATGTACTACGTTTTACGATGGTTCTTTCATGATAAGTTCATTTATTTATTTATTTTACGATAATGACTATTTTATCGATTTTATTATACAAAATATTTTTTTTAATTTGTTTTATTACTTTTAACGTTAATTTCACGAACTTAGGAATCTACGAAAGAACCACAATGCCCCGGTTCTCGCGCTTAAAAACCAATGGGGGAGGTACAAGGGCAGACAAGGGAGGGTGCGGGCATCGGCCTTTGTACCTGTTGGGCTGCTCAGGCATCATCGGAAAGGGCCTCCCGAAAGGCAAGTAAGTGGCTGCGAAGACTGATATGAGGTGGGTCGTGAGGGCTATTTGACCAGGAATTATTTCGGAAAGTGACATAGTGATTTGTTGCCTTCTTTATTTTAGTATTTGTTTTTTTGTATGCGCTTTTGTTTTATTACTTTTATTGCTTTTGATGTGTTCATTGTTTTAAGTTTGTTTTACCGCGTTATTTTAATAAATGTTCTATATCACGTATGTCGCCATTTCCCTCGCAAACCCATATGTGAAAGGAAAAAAGATTAACATTGCAGCGATTGAATTACACTACTCCCTTGCGTATATGCACACGCCTCTCGGCTCAATTCACGCTTACCAATCTTTATACTTTCGCACCCAACACGTACACTATGCACACACACTACACTCGCATACACAATCTATCGCTCCCTTCCTCACATCTACACTATCCAGCTTCCCACAAACAACACTACGTTTCCATACGTGAACTAAATGGGGGGGTGCAGTGACACTACCTTTCTACATTCTTGCGGGGTGTAATTGGATTTACAGTTCACTACAAGTGTGCACCTTTGTGCATGCATTATGCGCGCGCACACACACACACACACACACACACACACACACACACACACACACACACACACACACACACACACACACACACACACACACGTATATATATATGGGGCACATATATATATATATATATGCCCCGTGGATCCATACATAATGACATGGTTAAACATCTCAAAACTTGGATTAAGCTGAATCTTATCAAAAGTTATCACAGAACATTCTTTTTTTCACTGTCATCGTGCCATAAACAATGTTTGGTTCTTCGCAATTCTTGATAGCATTTTACCAGCAAAGTCGATTTCGAGTAGAAAGTACTCCACTTGCTCAAGGAAGCTTAATGAAAAGGCCTTCTAAGCTATCTGGGAATCACTCTGTGACTCTCCCTTTCAAGTCTTTTATGCTGCCATGTCGGTGACGTGGTTCCTCTTTTGAGTTGATTGGGAAACGCATATTTCCTCCAATCTAGGTATTTGCCAGCTATGCTAATGCTTAGTAATGACCAACATGCCTGGTGCTAAGCCACGTTCATACAACCTCAAGCTGTACCACTCAGTTACTTGGGTAAAGTGTCGTTCCATTGGCAGTGGACTGAACAAAAAAAAAAAAAAAAAAAAAAAAAAAAAAAAAAAAAATGCGCAGACAAATAAAGGGAAACACCGTCTAAATAAAATCGAAGTCAAAACGTATTTTTTTCTTGCTTCGTTTCTGCTGTGGTCGTTTCTTTCCATGGGATAAACTATGCTCTGAACGATTTGCTCGCTCACTGTCCTGTAGGAAGCCAACGCATACCTGTCAGCATTTCACATAATATAAATTAAATATTGTGCAAATTCTAAACAATGCTTTGTTAACAGATCACATAGTGCCACTTTCCATGCCTTCGCTAATCTACTTACTTTCGAAATCAGTTGTCAGAACATGTAGGTCATTGTTGTTGTTGTTGTTGTTGTTGTTGTTGTTGCTATTATTATTATTATTACTATTATTATTATTATTGTTATTATTACTATTATAACTATTATTATTATGATTTTTATTTTTATTGTTATTTTGTTATTATTATTGTTATTATCGTTATTGTCATTATTATTATTATTATTACTATTATAAGGATTATTATTATTATTGTTATTTAGTTATTATTATTATTATTACTATTATAAGGATTATTATTATTATTTTTATTTTGTTATTATTATTATTGTTATTATTATTATTATTATTATTATTGTTATTAATGTTGTTATTGTTATCGTTATTATTATTATTATCGTTATTATCATTATTATCTCATAGATATACATACGTAGTGGCGGATCTACAAAACTATTTTAGGAGAGTCGTCGTGTCGGCAAGCCCCCCCCCCCCCCACTCAAGATCACTTCCGGCCGTTCTGCTCCTCTTTGCTCTTCTGAGTTAAAGCTGAGTGTTCCGGAGACCTTTCCTAATGAGCGTTATCCTTTGCGTTTTCACCCTCACGAGCCGCAGGTGTTTTAACATACTTCTTACATAAATGAGGTAAATGTAACACCCTCACCATCATTCTCCCTTAGTTTAAGAGACTCCCCCCCCGCCTCCCCAGGTACGAAAACCTCATTTCTTCCGTGTGTATTTCTTGTATTCTTATAGAGAAACTAGATATATATATAAATATTTTTTTTATTTTTTTTTCAAGAATGACAGCATCAGTGCTCGATTGCATTACACTTTTGTTCCACTTTATTTGTCATGAAAATGTGGTGTGACGCCCGTACAGGAGGGGGGAGGGGGGGGGGTCATGAGGGGGGCAGTCAGAGTATTGCCTCCCCCCCCCATGACGCCCCTACCCAGACTGTCTCTCAATATCTCCGTCCAGTGATGGTGATAAAAAAATAGAGGCTCTCTTACCTTGAGTTATCATACCAAAGAATATATTCCCCAAATCTAGGCTTGTATGTCGTTGTCTTATTAAATCTCCTGCATAATCGAACAAAATTATCCCATCGTATGTAGTACTTCCATTCTGCTAATTTATTTTGCAGCTTCATGCAGAGAATCTAAGAATTTGCACCAAAGGTCTTTTTCCCTTGACTAGACATTACTATATTGACTCACGATGATATATAGGAAGAACACAAACAAAAAACGTAATGGAAATGAATGTTGCTTTGATAAGAGTTTATTAAGACATATAATATATATATATATATATATATATATATATATAGAAACGAAATGGAATGATTTCACACAGCCAGAACTTTTAACATTGCCG
>NC_061834.1:570255-575255 GCF_019202785.1 Penaeus chinensis | reverse complement strand
CTGTGACGTCATAGAGGCACCACTTTGTCAACAACGCGCAAATTACGTTTTCTTTTCTTGTTTATAAGACACTGTAGTACTGTAGTATTATATTGGATTGAGTTTTTATTTTATTGTATTTATTCATTTATTTTTACAATTTCCTCTCATGTATATACAATAATTTCTTACTTAGTATCCCATCAAAATTTATGGTTTTCTTAGTCTATGCTTTGAGAAAACGATTATGCGTCTAGAGGGGTAACTTTTGTAAACGAAAATTTTTGTATTCCATGGCGGATATTGGGGAAAACGTGTAATGTACTTGTTAAGATCAAGATTTCTGTTTTTTCTCTCCTATTTCAAAACAAATGAGACAACGTCAGGAATAGGAAAACATAGAAAGAATAATACTGAACTAGATAAAACCGTAGCTACTACACACGTCAATCCCAGTCATAAGAACTCTCTCGGTTAAGAATCTAATAATCTAACTCGGTTGATAATGATAATCGATTAATAATGTGTGTCGCCAGATAACTTACAGGAAATTTAGTCAAACTATATAACAAAAAAAAAAAAAAAAATAATGATAATATTGATGATGATGATGATATTGTTAATGATAATTGTATTGACAATAGTAACAGCAACAGTAATAATAATAACAGTTATGATAAAATATAATAATGATAACAATAACAATGCAAATAGCAGCAATAATAATGATACTAGTAATAATAATCGTAATGACAATAATAATAATCAAATAATAATAATAACTGATAACTGAAATAATAAGATATTAATGATGATAATGCTAATCATCATGATAGTAGTAAGCGTGATGATAAAAACAACTACAGCAATAATTATATTAGTAAAAATGATAAAGATATCAATTATAATGGCAATACTAATGATAATGGTAGAAACACCCACAGTGCTAAACTAGACTTACTGAAAATGAAACTACAATTTCTAAATCTACCTGAATTCCATCTGCAGGTTTGAAGAGAAAAGGGGGAGGAGGGGGTATAAGAGAGAGAGAGAAAAGGGAGAGGAGGTGGTATAAGAGAGAGAGAGAAAAGGGAGAGGAAGGGGTATAAGAGAGAGAGAGAGAGAGAAAAGGGAGAGGAGGGGGTATAAGAGAGAGAGAGAGGAGAGGACAAGGACAGACACACGGAAGCGGAGGCAGGTCAGGTCGGAGGGTCGGGCGGACTGTGCGCAGGGCGGCCGGCGTACGGGAGAAGGCGGAGGATGTGGGAAGCGGGGAGACTGTCGGCAGGAAAAAAGCCGCTGTTCAGGTTGAAATTAGGCAGCAGCTTTATCAAGGAGGATTCCACCAGTCTGCAGGCGTGGACATCAGCGAAAGGAAAGACAATTCGCGCCGCTGACCACTCCATTTGATGGCCTGTGTCCAACTGATGGCAAAATAGGGCGTTGTTGTTGTGTCCCCTGAAAGCAGCGTACTTATGTTGAGACAGACGCTTAGTGAGACTGGCGCCCGTCTCGCCAGAGTATTGCTTATCACAGGAGGCACAAGGAACAGCATAGGTCACCACCTTCTAGGTAGAGGGAGGACTGGTGTGGACTAGATTGCGACAGAGAGAGTTCACCTGGTGAAAGATCAGCCTGCAGTGAGAGGGCGAAGAGGGCGACGGAGAGAGTAGACGGGCAGCCTGGATAATGGGACGTCGAGAACATGACGAGGGTAGTCCAGTTTGGAGAACGAACAACTCAGGAAGTCTATCTCTCCATCCAGGTACTGGGGGTCACAGATGCGGAGGGCGCGAAGGAGCAGCGAGGTGTCAACACCTGTTCACATGGAGAGGATGGTAAGAGAAGAAGTGTATGTACATACCACTATGCATGGGCTCCCTGTATATGGAGAAGGAGAAGTGGTCAGCAGATCGATAAACTAGGGTGTCCAAGAAATGGAGCTTGCTGTCAACCTCCCTTTCCACCTTGGAACGGATGGAAGGAGAGAGAGAGTTCAGCTGCGTCAGGAAATCCAAGAATAGGGCAGGGTCATGAGGGCCGAGAGCAAAGACGTCGTCGACATACCTCCGCTAAATCGACGGACGAAGGGAGATGGATGAGAGCTCAGACTCCACATGCAGACGAATCAGCTGGAGGAAGACATCGGTGGGCAGAGGGAGGCGAGGCCTAGTTCAGCCGAACACGGAGGTGTGCGAGGATGCATGTGCTCTGCAGGGCCAAGTTTTCTTTCTAGGATGGCACCGTAACTATATATATATATATATATATATATATATATATATATATATATGTATATATACACATATATATATTTATTTATATATACATATATATAATGTATATATGTATACACACACTCACACACACACACACACACACACACACACACACACACACACACACACACACATATATATATATATATATATATACATATATATATATAAATGATGACAAATACATTTAAAGTAATAATAATAATAATAATAATAATAATAATAATAATAATAATAATAATGATAATAATGGTAACAACAATAAATTATAATAATAGTAATATTGATAATGATAATCAAAGGAATAATAATGACAATAACGATATTACTACTACTATTAATTATGATAATGATAACGACAATGGTAATCATAATAATAATAGTGAAAATGATAACAATAATGATAGTAATAGTAATGATAATGATAAAAACAACAACAATAACAACAATGATAATAAAACTAGTAATAATACTAATACAAATAACAAAAAGAATGGTAATAGCAATGGTGATAGTAGTGGTAATAATAATAGTGGTAATTGTAGTAATAATAATAATAGTGATAACTGTAGTGATAATAATAATGATATTGGTAATGAGGATGATAATGATGATACTAGCAACTGTGAGAATGATAATAATATAATAATAATGATAAATATATTTATAATAATAATAATGATACTACTACTACTTCTACTTCTGTTAATGCTAATGATGATGATGATGAGGGTTATAATAATGATAATTATAATAATAACAATGAAAATAATAATAATAACAGTACGATATTATTTGTGAGAGTAATGATAACGAATTACTAATACTAATAATAATGACAATAACAATAAAGCAAATACTAACAGTATCAATAATGATAATTGTAATAACAGGCTGATACAAATTCTAAGCAACATTAATTGTACTCGTCTAACTAAATACATTATCTCTTAATCGCTTACCTTACATTCCAAAATGTCTCTAACCTTCACAATACCAAAATCACGCACAGATTTCAATCGCAAACTGCAATATTCAACGTAATTGTATGTGTGTAATTAGTTTCCAAGTATAAACGATTAAACCTCGTCTACGCGGAGCTATGGACACGTGCAGTGAGAGAAGACAGAATTAAATAGTTTTGAAGAGAATTAAATCCCTTGTTTGAGCGTCTCCGTGTTGTTCCATCTCATCCCTTTAAAGTTTGTGTTATTTTCTTTGTCGACGTTAATGTTATTATTATGACTGATTATTATCATTATTATTATTGTTGTTGTTATTATTGTTATTATTATCATTATCATTATTATTATTATTACCATCATCATCATTATCATCATTATTATTATAATAATCATTATTATCAACATCATTGTTATCATTATCATCATCATCCCAACTATAATTACTACAATTATTATCATTTTCCATAAATACATTGTACGTTTCACAAATGCCTTCCTGAATACACCACACGGAGAAAACAAGAAAAAGAGAGAAAAAAGATGACAAACGCCCCCGCACAGCAATATCTCTTCCTCCCGCAGAAGTGAATCGTCTCGATGCGTTTAAAGACGGCAGTAGCGTGCAGGGCTGAGGCACACCTGCAATCACC
Organism: Penaeus chinensis; assembly: GCF_019202785.1. Classification (NCBI taxonomy): domain Eukaryota; kingdom Metazoa; phylum Arthropoda; class Malacostraca; order Decapoda; family Penaeidae; genus Penaeus; species Penaeus chinensis. Next base: position 571,382 of record NC_061834.1, on the reverse strand, counting down.
AGCGGATCTTATCTCACCTTGCAATCTACACACAGAGACAGATGGTTGTCTGCATCCTTCATCGCCCCCCCTCCCCCCTCCCGCCTCCCATTCCCCTAAACCACAGCGTCTTTGTCAAAAAAAATGTTTTATATTTGGGACTACTTTCATGCGCGTAGACCGCCATTCAGCGTGAGAGAAGCGGAGGCGGAGGTTAGTTCGCTTTGGTTTCTCTTATTGCTCTTTTATTCTTCTTTGTCTTCCATTTTTTTTAAACCTTTTCTTCCTCTTCCTTATATGAGATTGTGGGAGTTCCTTGATATTTTTTCCTCTTTGTTTTTCTCTTTTTCTTGTTCTCCTTCTTTTCTTCTTACTCCGTCTCCTCCTCCTCTTCCTTTTCCTTTTTCTTTTTCCTCTTCCTTCTCTTCCTTCTCCTCTTCCTTCTCCTTCTTCTCCCCTCACTCCACCTCTTCCTTCTCCTTCTCCGCCTCCTCTTCCTCTTACTTCTTCTCTTTGCAAGACCCTCTAAGACGCCATTGCTGCTGCCATCTATCGACAGATTTACACACCAGCTGATACGATCTCTCCGCACATCACTGGGAGACGTGCGTATTATTATTATTTTTTTTTTTGAGTCCTTTCTTTTATATATATTTATATTTGTTTTCTCCTCTATCTCCCTCTTCCTCCTCTCCCTCATTGCGGAAGGGTATAAATGTTTGTTGTGATCATAATCTCTTGAGCGTCGGTGTCCGCGAGGCTAGATTTGTCTTTGTAAATTTAGTTTTGCGTTTCTTTCCCGCTAAGAATTTACGGGGGGAGGGGGAGGGGGGGGGGCTTGGAGGGGGCTAGGACGGGAGGGAGGAGTGGGGGAGAGGGAGGAAAGAGGGGATGGAAGAATTGGCGGGGGAGAAGATGGAGGAAGGAGAAGATGGAGGAGAGAGAAGATGGAGGAATGAGGGAGGAAGAGGGGGAGGAAGGGGAAGGAAAGGGAAGAAATGGAGAGAGGGGAGGGAAGGGGAGGGAGGGGGAGAGGGTCTAAGACGACGACCGGAGAAGATTAGCGTCTTACTCCTTCAACATTTTCCCACCCTCTCTGCTTCTCGCTTAAACTTAAATCTATGAATAAACAAAATTTGCTATAGAGA
>NC_061834.1:547755-555255 GCF_019202785.1 Penaeus chinensis | reverse complement strand
GACTTCTGGCTCGAGCGCGAGAAAACGACATATCGCCTTGAGAAGTCAAACGCAGGTGTCATAGGGGACGTCACCGCCGTGGCACAAGTGTTAGCACACTGAACCGCGGTTGATTAGGAAAGGCATCCAATCAGGCAAGGGTGACACTGCCATATAACCTCTCAGTAGTGAACTGAGAGAGGCCAATGTCCTGCAGTGGAATGAATGGCTGTAACAAGAAAAAAAAAAAAAAAAAAAAAAATATATATGGCTGCCGCGATAGTCCAGTGGTTAGAGCACTGGTCTCCGATCCTCGTGGTCCTGAGTTCAATTCCCCGTCGCGGCGGTCGTAGAAATGCCTGCGCTCTGACTGTTGGCTCGAGCCCGAAAAACGACATATCGCCTTGAGAAGTCAAACGCAGGTGTCGTAGGGGAAGTCACCGCCTTGGCACAACGTTAGCGCGCCGAACCGCGGTTGATTAGGAAGGGCGTCCAATCAGGAAGAGTGGCACTGCCACCCAGAAAAAACTCAGAAGTGAACTGAGAGAGGCCTATATCCTGCAGTGGAATGAATGGCTGTTGGAAAAAAAAAAAAAAAAATATATATATATATATGCACAAACACACACACACACACACGTACAGACACATCTATATGTGAATATATATATGTGTGTATGTGTGTATGTGTGAAAAGAAAAACAGCCACAATAAGGAATTAAAATCGTTTCGAACTCACCACGAATTCCTCATCAGACGAATGATTAAAGGGATTCGACACATGGACAGAATTTCGACACTATTATTAGTGGTGGAGAGACAAAACGAACAAGAGCTGCGTCAGGTCCGAAGAGGAAGGTCGACGCATTTTGGAAACGTTTTCGAAATGAGGATTTCCTCGTTTTTCTTAAATCAGGCACATTCATCTGCGAAATGGGCATTTTATACTCATTCCCGGAACACACAACAGCATAGTGCCAGTAATTAATTACTCCGCACAGCGCGTCCCTCGATGAAAAACGCCACATGAAATTTAAAGGAGCTGGAACTGACATTGCTTTTTATACATCCGAACCCGTTGCGGAATACATTGGCGAAGCGCAGTGCGGCCAACGATGCTCGTGATACTTCTCTAGGTTTTACACTATACCGTCTGAAAACTGACCCAAGTTTTATACAAGCGAAACCGGTAGAACTTTCGAAAACAACAACAATCAAAACAATAATGAGCATAAACGTGACGTGAGGTACGCCAGAGAGTCAAAGGCGTGTGTTAAATTTCACTCAAAGTATCTATTTCGATTAATTATTCGTCTAATGAGGAACGAAACGATACGATATATTTTCATTCTTATTGTGACTGATTCCCTGTTCATCTGTGTGTATACTTTACTGTGTTTGTGTTCAAGTCTGCCAAATCGTCACCTCACAGGATCTCTTCCCTAACTGGATAATTCATTACCTTAATCCGTAAATCTAGGATCGCCGGCCGGAATCTTTCTTGTAGGCGGGAAGTGGGACCAACTTCCGTCGCTCCTTTCGTTAAAGGTACAACCATCTGCGGAAAAAGCGAAGATGCTTTCTCATTAGTTAATGTACAGGCAAGTCATAATAGAACTGATTTACATTTCAACCGATTTCCTTTGGACGCAGCTTCCATTGTCACGTGATTATCTACGATCTTATCTATTGGCTCTGGCAGACGTGTCTATTGTCACTTCACGGCAACCATTTACATGGAGTGAAAGAACGTCGAAAAAAGGTCATTTACCTGGATCTCCCCACTCGACTTTAGAACTGACAGTACGGGCGAAATCAAATTCTTCCTGTTTCATTTCATTTCCTTCATCCGCTGCGTTTTCGTTTTTTTTTTCTCGGTCATGGAAGAGTTCACATCATGCTGCTCGTGGAAATTTGAGTTTTACTCCCTCTTTACCTTCCTGATTCTTAATTTGCGAAGGAAAGCTTGTGGTAGGAAAATGCCTTGCAGAAGCGATACAGCGTCAAATCCCTCGGCGTATTTGCGTATTGTTGCATTGTTCTTTCCTTTGCTATTTTACTGACAATTTCTTCAACATGAATCCTCTCCCCCCCACACATACTCTTTATCTAAATATATAGCTATATAAATATATATATATATATATATATATTATATATGGGTGTGTATACGTGTGTCTGTGTGTGTCTGTGTGCACTCCGCTCTATCCCTGGAAACCCGCGGCGAATGCCCTCGTCTTGTATATTTATCGTTGCTGATTGATGAGCCCGTTTTCTCCAAGAATCCTACTAATTAATGCAAAAAAAAAAAACCTTTTCCTTTTACCTTTCAAACGCACGGAGAGTATATTATCTAAAGATGCAAAAGGGTGGGTGGGTATTAAATTTATTTGATATATTTATCATATTATTATAATTATTCTTCACGGTTAACAAATCTGAATAATTAACTGCTCTTGATGGTGGAAATTTTACAGAAAACTTTCTGAGAAATTATTATTCCTTTAATCAAAACCTGAGAGAGTATTTTATCTGGAGATGCAAAGGTGGGGGCGGGGGGTCGGGTGGGTGGAGGGAACAGCCCTTTACTAGAAAGGGCGTGACGGGGAAAGGACAAGAATCAGCGATTTATGGAAACAAACCATTGATCTTACCTACCTTTCTTTCCAGCTGAAGGAGAAGTACAGGGAAAAACTCGAAGAACTGGAGAGGAGGCAACAGCAGAAGAGATACAACAGAGATGAATTGTGATAAAGGAGAAGAAAAAAGAGAGGAAAAGTGTCGATTGTTATTTTAAACGTTTTGTTGAAATTTATTTTCAAGAAATTAATGTAGTAGTAGTTTTTTTATTTAATAAACTATTACCTATCCTACTGAATTCACACTGTTTAATGCAAATTATCCTCCATACTAATAACTTTCAATAACTGATCTGTACCGTAGTATATGGGCACACTAATATTATTGTAATAATATGTTCTTTAGAAAGACCACACAAAACAATTAGTAGATATTTATCTAATTTTAATTTGAATATCAGATATGTAACTGACGCGTTTCTACGTCACAGTTTCATCAGAATTACTTGTCCGATTTGTCTCAATGTGTCCCAGTATGGGGTGATAGGGAAATGACATGCGTTCCGTACATTACATTATTTACTTTTTCGCTATCTACAAAGTCGCTGGTTACTGCTCTACAGTAAAGCAAAGTTATCAACAGCTGGCAAGATCACATTTCACATATGTAACAGACTTGCAGCTTCGAAGTGCTGAAAACAAGAGGTACGAACATCAACTGATGACGACGATTCGGACAGAGGCATCGTCCGAAACAACACCTTCCTACATCGTTTTCAACTTAGCACGAAGCCGTCGTTCGGGGTGACTGGGTTCACCTGCTCGCCGTTGGCCGCTACGCCCTCGGAATCTACCGGAACGGCGTCGCCCATCACGCGGAAGCCGGAGGAATCGGCCACATATCGGAATACGAGCTGGTATCCTTCGGGGCTCGTCCAGCTGCGGCGGAGACGTTTCGAACACGGTGTTAATTCATCTCAAATGTGTTGTAAATCATGCACGTTTATTTACATACGGTAAATATATTATAGTTGATTATGAAATGAAACTTCGGCCGCTAACTATACTTTAGGTTCGGCATGGGCGGTTCAATAAAAAATATATATATTGTTAATGTATATACAGTTCCATATTGATCTTCGTGCATCAATAATACATTTATAATATTTATTATAGTAATGACAATAAAAAATATAATGATAATAGTGACAATAATGATAATGATAATGATGATGGTAATGATAATATCAATAGTCATATTTGGTGTTCAAAAAGTATTAATTAACCATAATAATGAGACTAAAGATGCTGGTCCTTTTACCACTGCTAGAAATTCTATTGATAAAGATCTTATCGTCAACATTATTACTGTCATTGTTTTATTTCTATTATGAATTTCCTCTTATTTTTTTTTATTTATTTTTTTAAAGTCAGATATTAAATAGAAAAATAGAAATAGAAATCATAGGAGAGAGGATGCGGTAAAGAGAGAGAAGACAGACAGATAGATGAAAATATATACAAATAGACAGACAGATAAATAAAGATTATACGATGATTAGATAGATATGTGCAAGATTATAAGTAGTGATAAATATGTAGATAGAGGTGTAAACTAATTAATATATTGACAGAGTAATATACAAATAGATAAAAGTTAGTCAACAGACAGATAAAGATATAAACATATACATAGGGAAAGACAGAAAGAGGTATACAGAAAATAATAGATGGAAATAGACACACACAGACACACACACACACACACACACACACACACACACACACACACACACACACACACATATATATATATATATAAATCTATATATATATATATATATATATATATATATATATATATATATTAAGGAAAACAGACCTATAGGCCCCGAACACCGCCTCTCCCGGACGCCCGAACTGGAACTGCTCCTGATCAGCCGTCTGGAAGGACACGACGACCCTCCCGCTGGCGTCTGCTCCTGCTCCTGCTGCTCCCTCGAGAATCGTCGCTGCTCCTACTAACAGCAAGAGAACTCGCCAGGCTTTCAAATGCGCCTCCAGTGTTTCCGTAAACTGGGTGAGAGGAGAAGGAAAAATGAAAATGTATTTGGACGGGTGAAGAGGAGGGCTTTGAAGGGGGTCCTTTTTGAGAGAGAGAGAGAGAGAGAGAGAGAGAGAGAGAGAGAGAGAGAGAGAGAGAGAGAGAGAGAGAGAGAGAGAGAGAGCGAAAGAAGAGAGAGAGAGAGAGAGACTCCTTTATAGATAGATAGGTAGATAGATAGATATATAGATAGATAGAGAGGAATGGAAATTGAAAGGAAAGGAAAAACACATTGTACGTAAAATCCTTTTTTTTTTAAATTTCGATTTGTAAGAAAGACAATGGAAAAAGGGAGAGAAAAGAAAAGCGAAAGATCCCTTTTTGAATTTGAAAGAAAGGTACAAGTGAAAAGTGAAAGATAATATAAGCTTTTCTGGCGGCAACAAAAGTGACAAATCACGTTCTTTTGAGAACATGTTGTATGAACTAAACTTTTATTATATTTAATTGTTTTCTTTGTTTTACCAATTACACCAAAAATAGAGGTTTCAAAACAATACGACATTTCAGAACCGATTACACGATACAAGCAGAAATGATACAAACAAAGATAATTTATTTACTAAATCCGGCAAACCCTAAAAAAAAAAAAAAAAAAAAAAAATAATCCGGCATTAGAGAGTCCGATAAAAATCCGGTTGCCAAGAACACTTGCCAATTAACATCTTTTAAGAACACGTTCCTGACTGGGCGACTACCAAGGGCACGACGGCTGCATCTTGAGAACATGTTTAATCAAATAGGTTGCAGTATTGAAGCCCAATTTTGAGGAGGCGAAAGAAGGGTGACTCGATTGCAACAGAGACTGGGAGGCGATGCAGGTTTAATGTGGTTGCATGATGGGAAACGAGGGCGAACGAGGGCGAAGGAAGGAATCAAGAGCAAAATAAGATAAAAGCTGAAAGGTTCAGAAATAGAAGCCTTCTGTGTGTGGGACGTTTCGTATGTCGCTGTTATGGCAATACGTTTTTTTTTTTCACTCGTATTTTGATTTCATAAAATGTTGATAAATATTGTAATTAAGGTTTGACAGATATATTTTAATAGCTTTGCCGTAAACAAGATAAAGTATTGATTAACATGCTTAACATATTAAGGTGATGTTATATATATATATATATATATATATATATATATATATATATATACATATACGAAATAAATGATAAAAACGGTTAGAATACAAAGATAAACGGAGATTGTACTAATTTAATACCGAAAATTATTAAAACAGAAGTAAAGGAAACGTAACTAAACTAAAATGGAGAAGAATAAACGGGAGAAAAGTAACAATAATAACAGCTGATGCGAAACAAATGAAATAAGCAAGAACAATAAGTCCAGTCGTGTAAGAAAGTTATAATAACAACAACTACAACTGAGGTGATGGTGGTGATAATAATAATAATGATAATGATAGTAATGGTAATAATGATGAGAATAATAATAATAGCAACAACAATATTAATATTGATGATAATATTGAAAAAAATAATGATAATAATAATAATAATAATAATAATAATAACAATAATAATAATATAAATAATAATAATAGTAGTAATAATAACAATGATAATGATAATAACAATAATTATAATTATAATAATAATGATAAAAAGAGAAAATAACAATAATTATAAGGATAATGATGATGATGATGATGATGATGTTGATGATAATAGTGATGATAATAATGGCGATAATGATAATAATCACAACAATAATAATGATATTACTGCTACTACTACTAATAGTATTGATAATAAAGATAATGGTAATGGTATTATCTCCATTAGTAATTCTGATGATAAAACTAATGATAATGATATAGTTACTAAATATAATAACAATAGCATGATGTTAACACAATGGCGCTCCTGCTAATAGAAGACAGAAAGAAAAAAAGAAAGAAGAAAGATAGAAATACAGAAAGAATATAGAAAGAAAAGATAGAAAAAGACAGAAAGAAAGTAGAAAGGAAATATTAGAAAAAGATAGAAAAAGACAGAAAGCTAGAAAAAAGAAACTAGAGACAAAAAGAAGAAGGAAAAAAAAAAAAAAGAAAGACAGTAATATGCAAAGAAAAAGAAAGGAGAAAGATAGAAAAACAGAAACAAAATAGAAAGAAGAAAGTGATAGAATGATCGGAAAAAAGAAAACTAGAGACAGAAAGAAGGGGAAAAAAAGGTATAAATATACAAAAAAAAAAAAAAAAAAAAAAGCATTGAGAACGAATATCAATAGATATAAATAAAAAACATAAATAATCGATGTCAAAATATTAATTTTTGTCTTTTTTCTTTCTTTGATATGTTTCTGCTTATTCGTAGCATCAGTCTCGTTTTGATTAAATTGATTCTTTTAACTTTATTATTATTGTTATCTGTCATTATCATTGACATTTGCTATCGATTAGTCTTCATATATATATGTGTATGTATATATATATATATATATATATATATTATCATTACCATTCATTCTGATTCATCATTTACTCTCGTCTGTTGCTACTTACGGTCATCATTATTTTTCATTATCATTACTTTTGCTTTTTGTCACAGTGAAAACTTGACCGCACAAATGTATCTTGAAAAAACCCTACTACCAAATATCAAGGTTATAACCCTCAACTTTAGAAAAAAAGTTTGACCTACGAGCGTCACCTTGAGTCTGGTTCTGCGTCATAAACTCTTTCGGTTGTGGCGCGGAGGGACCACGGACGTATTCTAGACTTCTAGTATTATTTTCCGCCTTGATGTATTGCGTTTGGTGGATATTAATTGTTTAGAGGCTATATATCAGTGTCAGTAATACCCTTTTGTATGTGTTTTG
>NC_061834.1:517100-524600 GCF_019202785.1 Penaeus chinensis | reverse complement strand
ATATATATATATATATATATATATATATGTATACATATATATATACATACACACACACACACACACACACACATATATATATATATATATATATATATATATAAATATACATATATATACATATATACACACACACACACACACATATATATATATATATATATATATATATATGTATAAAAGGTATGAATGAGAATGAATATCTTCACAATACAAGAGATGTATCTCTTGTATTGTGAAGAGGGTTAAGAGCAAATGTATTTAGCTATCTATCTATCTATCTGTCCATCTAGCTAGATAGAGAGAGAGAGGAAGAAAGAGACAGGCACTTAAGCATCGAGTTTCCTCCATGAATATTCAGAGGGTCGCACAGGGGGCCGGCGTGCCAATGTCGTGTTCCAAGCCATGCGTGACAAGGGTAAAGGGGGGGGGGGGGCATGAGGGGAGAAGGGGGTAGGGGCATGAGGGGAGAAGGGGTTAGGGGCATGAGGAGAGAAGGGGGTAGGGGCATGAGGGGAGAAGGGGTTAGGGGCATGAGGAGAGAAGGGGGTGGGGGCATGAGGGGAGAAGGGGGTGGGGGCATGAGGAGAGAAGGGGGGTGGGTGTAGTAGGGGTAAAGCGAAGGGGGGGGGGGGGGAGGAAGGTCTGAAGATGATGGGGAAGGAAGGGTAGGGACGGATAAGGGGGCTTGGTAGGGGCAGGGGGGGTGGGGGGCAAAGGAGGGGTGTTGGGGCAAGCAAGGGAAAGACGAGGAGGGGGTGGATAGAGAAAGAGAGAGGCAAGAGAAAAGAACAAGAGAAGGCTTAGATGATGAAGAAAGGAAGGGGAGAAGAAGAGGTGAAACGAATTCCAGAGGAAAGAAAACGGAAAGGGGAGAGAAGGGGAGGAAGGGAAGAGGGGAGGGAGGGGGGGAGGGTTAAGAGAAAAGGTTTTAAGGGAGCGGTGGGGCGAGGGATTATAAATGCCCTGATTATTCAGATGAGAGGGGTATCATACCCACGTATCGGGTTGTTTAATTACTCCGGGTTCATGTTGATACATAATAACAGTTCATAAGGTTAGGCTACTTGTTTGAAGCAAGGGGGATGGGGGAGGAAGGGGGTGGGGGGAGACGGAGGAGGGTGGTGGGAGGAGGAGAGAAAGGGGAGGAAGAGGAGGGAAAGAAAGGAGATGGAGAGAGACGGAAAAGGGGGGGGGGGGGGATGAGGGTGATGAGGGAGATATTATAAGCGTGACGCCAGACTGCAAAGGTTGAAAATCACTGACATCCTAACACAAAGAGACTATTACACGCACAACTATAAGCGCCCAAACACATAGGCGTAGATTTATAAACAAACACAAATACAAACAAACATATACATACATAGAGATAGACAGATACTGTAGGAAAGGTATGAATGAGAATGAATGCCTTCACAATACAAGAGATGCATTTACTCTTGTATAGATATTCATTCTCATCCGTACCTTTTCTACGCTTGTCAACAAGAATGCGGTTCATAGATAGATAAACGTGTCCATTGACCACAAAGTTACATAATTTAAAGCGATGACTATTTATAAATAAGAAAAATGAAGCTAAAATCTGCAAAACATAAAGACGAACAAACAATATAACTCTTGGCATGAACAAGGTTTTAGTTCCAAATTATTAACATTACATCATGTAATATTAATTAGTTCAATGATTACTTTAGACTTGTATATTCAGGATAAGAAAACCTATCTCGCACATAATTGGTGGGCAACATTATGAGTAAACATACCATTCTTTGCAAGGTATTGTTATGCAACATAAGTATATGTGTCAATGTCCGCGTGTGTATGTGTCTTTTTAAAGCAAGAAATATAATACATATACATATAATTTGTATGGACAAAATAAATTGAAATTAATGAGCCATTTTAAGATATTTCAGGCTTACGTTATCGTTTTTCATCTGCCGATTTCTCAATCTAAAAAGAACAGTAATTTTAGAGGCAAAGGAATCGACGCAGATAATAATTTGAGTACTTATGACTGTGTATATAGACCCTCTTCCAACATTGCTGTGCAGCTGGACAACGGAGATGATGATATGATTATTCTATTTATGTTCATTCTGTGTTTCTCTCTTTTTTCTCTCTTTAATAGTAATGATCAAATTTAATCATGTCTTTCACTAACAGAGTCGTATCCTGTTCGGACATGAGGCACACACACACACACACACACACACACACACACACGCGCGCGCGCGCACACACACACACACACACACACACACACACACACACACACACACACACACACACACACACACACACACACACACGCACGGACACGTATACTTCTTGGGCAAAAGTATTACCCAAGGCAAAAACCTCAGCGTACCCAAAGTTCATGCCACAATACCTAAATTTTTACTCTTAAATCCTGTAAAATTTGATGACTAACTGACTGACATTTCAAACTCAACATTTCGCACGTATCAACGATATTTCATTTGATATTTTATTTGTCTTTCAATTTCTATTATAGTTTATTCTGTAGTTATTGAATTTTAGTTAAAATATTGCGATAAATATTTTTTTCTCATTAATCTTCATTGACTGTATAAACTGTTTGATTTTAAGGACTAATTTTGCTTGATATCGACACGGAGGAAAATGAAATCTCAACAATGATAAAATGGATAAGATCTTACACTAAGATCTTGAAAAGAAGGTTACTTTAAACAGTCAAGGAAAATACACAAAAAGGAAAAAAATACGAAAAAGGTATATATGAAAATCATTTTGCAATACGGAAATGATAACGTTATAAAAATTATTTACACACATAATAGAACCATGATAAGAGTAATTTGTTACACAATGCATTGAGAACAAGAATTTAATTTCTTTTAATTTTACAGATGGGAAAAATCTCGTTCGCATTTTTTTCGCCAAGGCATACTGAAGGGAAATACTTGCATAGCTCGTTCCTTTTGTGAATCAGTAATGCAATGTAATGCATCACGACGAAAAAGAGATAGAAAGAGAGAGGGAGAGAGAGAGAGAGAGAGAGAAATGCATGCATAGAGACTTGATTTGAAATAGTATTTTGAGTGACATTTGGGTGAAAATAGAATTGGAAAAAACCTTGTTACAGATAATACAGTGATAATTATGATAATAATCATAAAACTATAATATTAGTATAAGAACACAAATAATGCTAATACTAACTCAGGTGCTAACATGTAACGACATTTAATATAGTATAATGAAAATATAATCATAATCATTTTGTAATTTCTATTATAATGAAATTAATAAACAATCTAATCAAGATAACAAAGAATAACAGTGATGAAGTTAACAATACTGATAATGAATCAACCACCCGTGTAAATGACGATACAAACAACACAGTACACCAACAAAGACCTATCACCTTTTCAACACTAGGAGCTATAAGAGCCTCTGCTGCACATTCCGTACCCGGTTACTCAGTGGAAGTTTGTTTAGCTGTACGTTCTGTCTATAGAATCTATGTCTATAGAATATCTTATATAAAAAGCTACACGCATGGACACTGGTAGGAATTTATATGTAATATTTTCGAATGATGGATTAGTATACCGTATAGCGAGCAGTGTTAGCATTATGGCGATTTTCCCGCTAAATTTCGCGCGTTTGAATGTCACTCTCGGCGGGGAAAGTCGCAAGAGTAACTAGCGAATTTTCTTGTCAAATATTTTTTCTAACCTATAATCTGGCGGATTTTTAAAGCCTGGTTAACGGGTTTTATAAAGATGAAGTGGTTGACGGTACTGTGAGATCATAAATAATTATATAAAAAATGATGGCCGATGGTAATGATAATATGACAATTGTATTGATAATAATGAAAACGACGAAAACAATAATTATAATGATGATAATGAAAATACCAAGAACAATAACGAAACAAAAACAGTACTTATAGTAGCAATGAAATGATGTTAGTAATATTTACAGAAATATCGATAATAATAATAATAATAATAATAATAATGCTTGAATATAATAGCAATAAAAGTAATGATGATATTGATAATAATAATAATAAAAACAACAATTAAGATAGCAACAATAATCATAATGATGACAATAACGACAAAAATAAAGATAATATTAATTATACTACTACTACTACTAATAACGATAACTTTTTTATATGATAACAATAATAGTATTGATAATGATTATGATAATAACAATAACAACAAGAATAGTAATAATAACAACAATAATGATGATAATGATGATAATAAAAACAATAATAGCAACAATAATTATAATAATGATAATAATAATGATAATAATGATGATGATAATGATAACGATGAAGCTAATAATAATAACAAAAATAATAATAGTAATAATAATGATAATAACAATAATGATAATAATAATAAAGTAATAATGATTATGATAGTATTAATGATGATAATAATGATAATAATAATAATAATAATAATAATAACAACGAAAAGGAAGATGATTCTCATAATAATAATGATAATAATGATAATAATAATAATAATAATGATAATAACTATGATAATAATAAAATTAATAACGATAGTACTAATAATGATAAAAATAACATTAATAATTATAGTATTAAATTCAAAAATAATAACAATAATAATAATATTAACAATAAAATAATGATAATTATGATAGTATTAATGATATTAATAACAACGAAAAGGAAGATGATTATCATAATAATAATGATAATAATAATAATAGTAATAATAATAATGATCATAATAAAAATGATAATGGTAATAATAATAACAATAACAATAATAATAATAATAATGATAATAATAATAATAATAATAATAATAATAAATAATAATAATAATAATATTAATGATAATAACAATCATAATAACAATAGAAATGATAATTATGAAAATAAAAATATTGATAACGATAGTAATAATAATGATAAAAATAACATTGATAATTCTAATATTAATAATAATAACAATAACAATTATGTTAATGATAATGATAATAATAATAATAATAATAGTAATAATAATAATAATAGTAACAATAATAATTGTAATATTATTAAGAATTACAACAACAATAATAAGAAATAATAATGATAATAATGATAATAATGAAAAAAAATAACGATAGTAATGATAATGATAATAGTATTAACAATTGAAATAATAATGATAATATTACTATTAGTTATAATAATAGTAATAATAATCATAGTAATAGTAATGATGACAACAACAATATCAATAATAATAATAATAGTAATAACAATAATAGTAATAATAATAATAATAATGATAATAATAATAATGATAATAATAACAATAACAGTGATGATGATAACGATAGCGATAATAAAAATAACAATAATGATAATGATAATAATAATAATAATAATAATAATGATACTAATGATATTAATAATCATAATAATCATAATCATAATAATAACAATTGCAATATTTATAATAATAATTAATGATGATAAAAAAAAAATAGAAAATAATGATAGTAATGATAATAGTAATAATGATAATAATGGTAATAATAATAATAATAACAATAATAATAATGATAATGAAAATAATAATAATAAGAAAAATAAAAACAACAATAACAATAATTATGGTAATATCAATATTAACAAATTTTCAATAACTTGAATAATAGTAATGAAAATAATAATAATGGTATAAAAGTTATAATAATTATGATGATAGTAATGATAATAATAATGATACTACTACTACTTATAGCAATAACGACAACAATAACAATTACAATAATAATAAGAACAAGAATTTAACTAACATTAATAACGATGATAATAATGGTGATAATAATGATAATAATAATGATAGTCATAATAAGAATAGAAATGCTAATGATAATAATGATAATGATAATGATAATGATAATGATAATAATAATGATAATGATAATGATAATGATAATGATAATGATAATAATGATAATGATAATTATAATAATAATAATAATATAACAGTAATAATAGTAATAATATAACAGTAATAATAGTAAGAAGAGTAATACTAGTAATAATGATAATAATAGAAAATAATAATAACGATAATAATAATATCAGTAACAATAATAATAATGATAAAGATAATAGTTATAACAACAGTAGTAACAACAACAACAACAATAAGAATAATGATTAAATAATAATAATAATAATAATAATAATAATAATTATTATTATTCTAATTATGAAAGCAATAATAATGATGATAACAGTAACAAAAATAATAAATAATGATAATGATAATAATAATTACGATGATAATTAATATTAATGTTATTATTATCATTATAATATTAATAATAATGATAACAATATCAAATATGGTAATAGTGATAAGGATAATGATAATAATGATGTATGAACCGCGATCATGTATAAAAGGTATGAATGAAATAATAATAATAATATTACTATAAATTATAAGAATAGTAATAATAAGCATAATAGTAATTTGACCGGTTTCGATTTGTCTTCGTCAGAAATACATGTATTTCTGACGGAGACAAAGTCGAAACCGGTCAAGTACATCTCTTGTGAAGATATTCGTTCTCATTCATACCTTTTATAAATAATGATGTAATTATGATAATATTTTTAATCATAATAACGATACTACTACTACTACTAAAAATGATAATAATAATAATAATAATAATAATAATCCCAATAATAATAACAATAATAATAATGATACTACTACTATTACTACAACTAATAACAATGATAAAAGATAATAATAGTAATGATAATATCAATTAAATAAATAATAATGATGATGATGATGACGATTTTTAAAAATAAAAATATTAATAAAAATAAAAATGTTAATAACATAATAATAGTGATAATAATAATAATAATGATAATAATAATAATAATAATAAGAGTAATAATTATGAAAATAAAAATAAATAAATTATCATCATCATTTTTATATTAATAATGATAATATGGATGACGATGATAATGATGATGATGATGATAATGATAATAATAATGATAATAACAATATCAATAATAATAATAACAACAACAATAATGATAATTATTATTATAATATTGATAAGGATAATAATAATGATAACAATAACAAGAACAATAACAATAATAACAATAACAATGCTAACCATGACACGAATTAGATTAATGACACTAATTACTCGGCGCCCTGGCATGGCTGAAGGGGAGGGCTGAGGGCAGGAAGGGCATAAAGCAAGCGGACCCCTCATCTGTGGTAACGTCAGAGGGGAGAAAACGAAAGAAAAAACCTTTACTATCATTTGGATGATCTTTATTATTAACGTCTTCGTTATTTCTATTTTTGAGAATTGATTTTGTTATTATTATTTCATTGTCATTATAATTGTTATCATTAGTGTTTTTTCTTATTATTATCACTTCTACTACTACTA
>NC_061834.1:512100-514600 GCF_019202785.1 Penaeus chinensis | reverse complement strand
TTATTGTTATTAGTATTATAATTGTTAGTATCAATATTTTCGTATTATTGCTCTCACTCTTAGTATACTAATAAGGATAATTATTATAATCACTTTCATTATTATCATTATTGTTGCTATTATTACCATTGTTATTATTGTTGATATAAAATAATAATGTTATTATTATCATTATTATTAATATCATTACTATTATCATTATTATTATTTATATTATTATCATTATTATCAATATTATCATCATTATTAGTATTATTATGGTGACGATAATAATAAATATTATTGTTATTGTTATTAAGATTATTATCATGATCTTGTCATATCATTATTTCTTTGTTCTTTTTGTTCTTATTGTTGCTGTTGTTGTTATAATTCTCATTTTTGTTATTGTTCTTACTACTGTTATTATTATCAATATTATTTTTATTATCGTTGTCATAAATTTTAATGTCATTATCAATATTTTTTGTTTCACTGTTATTATTTCTACTATCATTACTATTATTGTTACTATTATTATAATAACGATGATGATAATGCTGATTGTTATTGTTGGTGTATTGTTGGTTTTGTTATTACTATTGTTGTTGTCATTATTGTTATTGTTATTACTATTACTATTATTAGTAGCAGTAGTAGTATAATTATCATTATTGTTGTTGTTATTATTTTATTACTATTGCTATTATTTTTATTATTATTATAATTATTATTATTATTGTTATTATAATTATCATCATTATTGTTATCATATTTATTTTATTATCTTTATTATTATTATCATCATTATTATCGTTATTATTGGCATCAATATATATTTTTTAAATTAATATTTTTATGATTATTTTTCATGATTGTTATTATTTATACTATTATCATTATTATCATTGTTACTACTATTAACATTATCCTTAATATTATGTATATCACATTAATTATGAATATTATTTTGATTATCATTATTATTATTATGTTTATGATAATTGTTATTATCCTTATTATTGTCTTTAAAATTAGCACTCTTATTATTATTGTGATTATTATTATTATTATTATTATTATTATTATTATTATCATGATTATTATTATTATTATTATTATTATTATTATTATTATTATTATTATTATTATTATTATCACTAACGTTGTAATTTTCTTATTACCATTATTAGTACTTTTATCAAAATCATCATTATCATTATGATTATGAAAATCATTATTGTCATTATTATGGATATTATTATCATTACTATTATCTATACTAGTATTATCATTATTATCAATATTAGTACTGTTATTGTTATTAATATCATATTTATTGTTATTATTACTATTATTATTGTTAATATCAATATTATGTTTATTTTCAATATTGTAAATATTATCACATATGTTATTAATATTACTTTTATGATCATATATATATCTCTATTGCAATGTTTTGATTACATTTATTGTAACTGATTTTGATTTTAAAATATTTCATGTGTGTTAATATCATCTTAATCAACGTCCTTTTATAGTTAGAATTTTATATCATTATAGATAATTGTATTGTTATAATCATTGTCACGTTATTTTGCATTACCTTTGTGATCATCATCGTGACAAACATATTACTTATTGGCATACCGTTGAAATTTTCATTCTTTTTTGAAAAAAAAGTGTCATCGTTATACTTTCATGCAACAGAATTCTTTAGTCTCTCCAGAATAATTTTTCCAAGTCATTTTCTCTGATGCGTGTCGGCTTCCTCCCCCTCCCCCCTTCCGTTTTCTATTTATTGTGCACATTCTCTCCGTCCGTTTTCTATTATGCCTATGACTCGATAAGTTTCATGGTGTGACTTTTATCTATTTTTGGTTATCTATGTGTTCCTCTGTGTAAATTGGTTACTTTTCTTCCTCTCTCTCTTTTCCATTTCTTTGTTCGTATTTTACACTTTCCATTTCTTCTTCCCCTTTAATATGTTACTCTCACACAGACGCACGCAGTATCTGTCTTCATACACATAGATTGTATATATACATCATACATTCACAGAACAAGCTCACATTTACAGGCACACACACACACACTCATGTATATATATATATATATATATATATATATATATATATATACATACATATATATATATATATATATATATATATATATATATATATATATATATATATGTATATGTATATTGGGGTGGTAGCTATAGGTGCAAACACACGTATTTATACAACATATAGGAATGCACACCCACAATATGTTTTTTTTTTATCATTTATTTATCTAATTATTTATTTATTTTTTCTTTAACGTTTTGCTTTTCTTCGACTCTGCCCTGCATACAGATTACTCATTACCATATTTGCCAGAACTGAAGCCACAGCCGAGGAATGAAGTCTGTCTGAAGTCGACTGCTCTGCTCGTGGCCAGCTTCATCTGCTCTCTCCTCATGGGTGTCCGAGTGGCTGGGAGAATTTTGTTTTGATGCTCCTAATGGCAT
>NC_061834.1:493763-501263 GCF_019202785.1 Penaeus chinensis | reverse complement strand
GAGAGAGAGAGAGAGAGAGAGAGAGAGAGAGAGAGAGAGAGAGGGGTGGGGGGGTGGGGGAAGAGAGAGAGAGGGAATAAGAGAGAGAGAGAGAGAGAGAGAGAGAGAGAGAGAGAGAGAGAGAGAGAGAGAGAGAGAGAGAGAGAGAGAGAAGACAGACAAGGACAGAAACAGTTACGGAGACAGAGACTGAGTCAGACAGACAGAGAGAGGAGAAAGATTGAGAGAAAGAAAGTGACGCTCAGATCAGCGACCCAGATTTTGCCGTGTGAGGGTGGGGCTGTGGGTGGGGGGAGGGGAGGGGGAGGGGAGGGGGAGGGTCATTGAGGGAGGGAAGCGGGGTAGATAAAGTCACTGCTAGTTACTAGTTCTGTAGACCGACACAATTTTCTTGTTGATATTTACTACAAAAAGAGAGAGAGAGGTGACCAACCTAAATCACTGACCCTCTTCTTATACATCAGCTTACAATAAAAAAAACAAAACAAAAAAACAACAACATGAATCTACCCCATTTCAGGTTCAAACTCGAACCTCAGGAATTTTTGTATCTCTGTTTCTCTATTCATTTCTTGACGTCAACAAACATACATACATATATGCATACATGCGATAAATACGTACATACATACATTCATGCATACATACATCACAAATGCAAGTAATACATACGGTACATACATACTATATATACACAATGGAGTGTATAGCCTATGTGTCCCTGTTGCTAAAATCACCATTCAAATTTATTGTTATCATCACTATATTGCCTTTACATTCACTTGGCTGAATCTGCTGTAAGGTTATATGAGAGAGGAACCCAAAAGAGGCCACCCGTGAGGCGGGAAGCTTCAGGCTTAGGGGCCAAGGAAAATGAGGGGGCCCCGTTCGTTCCTCGAAAAAGGGGGTGAGGGGACCAGGCTGAAGGCTCAGAACCCACACGACCTCACAAGCCAATTATCCCCGGAGATGCAGGCCTACCAGGAGCGTGACCAATACGAAGCAGCATAACAAAAACATACAAAAATCTAAAATGAACAAAAAGAACCGTGCAGAAGGCACCAAAGTAAAACAAACTAATAAGTAAAAGACAATTGCCAGAGGGGCTTATGACTGAATAAAAATACGCCAGAAGGGCTTAAAAACAATAACAAGAACTAACATCTAAGATACAACGAGTAAAAGGTAAAATGAGGGAAGTAAAAGCTCAAGTAAAAGACAGTAAAAGGTATGAGCATGAATAAGAGTAAACAGTAAAAGGACAAGATTAAAGTAAGTAAAATTCAGAGAAAGTAAAAAGTAAAAGTCGAAGTAGCACACATGGTTCACAGTGAATGTAAAATAGTAAAATGGCACGTCCAGCCTAAATACACCTGGGCAAGTAAAAGGGGCAGTACAACCTTGTTTCGGCATCCACGGTGTAAAATCCAGACAGGTAAATCCAAAGGGTAGTCAAAGCACAGTCAGAGTATCCACTTCCTTTATTAAACGTGAACGTGGGGGTTACATTAACTCCCGCGGACGTCGGCGTAGCACAAACAATAGCATAAACAATAAATAAGGATGGTTATAATAAAATAAAATGTACAAAAGAAAAACCAATCACAAAGACAATTAAACATTAAAAGAAATAGTTAAAGAATTATAGTTATGGTAAAATAAGACGTAAAAGAATCTGCTGCGATTCATTAATAAAAATATTAAAATAAGTAACTTTCTCTCGCCTTAAAAGAGATATTAAAATTATGAATAAGTAAAAAGAAACCATACAAAAATAAAGCGGAGCTTAAAATACAAAAGATAAAAAAAACACATGAAAAGAAAGATGCAGACGCAGCAGATGTGGATGTCTGTTATCCGCACATCGAAATCTTCGTAAACTATGCACGGATAACTAAGGATCTCAAAAGTTTATTTAAAAACAATACAAAAAGGATGTAAATTAAAGTAAAACATGTACAAAGAAGAGCCAGCATGGTACAGATATAAAATGCGTAAAAAGGAGGCTGGCAGAGGGAAGTGGTCCGGCTGTGCTCGACTCGCCCTGTGGATTTCGGCAGGATGCTGGGTAGGATAGGAATAGGATGGGAGCAGGGGAAGATAGGATTAAAGGTAGAAGGTAGGGTAAACGGGAAAAAGGAATGGAAAAGTGGGAAATTAACGTAGAAGCAGAAGGAAGTGAAAAAGCGAAGGAACAAGAAGAGGGTGCGAATAAGAGGGGTACGAGGGGGAAATGCGGCAGGATACAGGGCAGGATAAGGATAGGATGGGGGCAGGATAGAGTAGGGATAGTGGTAAAAGATAGAACAAGCAAGGAAAAGAAAAAGAGGAAGAAGCTACCGTGGAAGTAGAGAGAGAAGAGAAAAAGCGAGGGGACAGGAAGAGGGTGCGGATAAGGGGACGAGAGGGATAGAAGGATTGGAGCAAGAAAGGGGGGGGGGATAGGTAGTGGGTATAGTGTGGGGGGGGGAGGAGGTTGAAAACCTCACAACCCTCCCATACCACGGGGTCGGAGAGGACATCGGAGACACACCTGGAAAGAGAAACAAGGAAGGCCTGAGCCCGATTACTTGCCTCAAAAGTTACGGGTGCATGTTCAGCTGGACGTGCATGACACGCAAAACTGAACACACAAACACAAGTAAATAAAAATGAACAGTAAAAACAGTAAAATGAAAGTAAAACACAAAACAAACACAAGCTTGTGACTAAAAGCAGCCCAGCCACGAAAAGGGGCCGGAAAAGGAGCCACAGCCCTGAACAGCTACACGTCTGGAGCAGGGGCAGCACTGGAGGACGGTTCCTGGGTCACATCAGCATCAGGTCCACCATTGAAGTCGGCTGGTCCATCTGGATCGACATCCTCAACATCAGGGTCCTGGGAAGGGTCAATGGGAACATCTGCTTCAAAGTCAGGAACATCTGGTGCTTCTGATACTGCGTCGTCCTCATCTTCCGATGCATAACACAGCTCCTGGAACTGCTCCAAAAGCTGGTCAAGTTCCTGCCGCTGATGCTCCGGTAAATGACTAAGGTCAGGTATACCATTAGCTTCCTTGTCATCACCTGGTTCTACAACAGCTTCGCATGTGGCAACAGCTACAGATGGTGGTAAGAAAGCACCCTCGATATCCCAGTCTTCTTCTGGAATGTCTTGTAAATAGGTAGAGGAATCGTCCCATTCCATCTCGGGTTCAACAGCTCCTTCAGGTAACAAGGAGGATTCAGTAAAGTGCTTCGGCTCTGTGATGGCAGAAGCAGTTATGAATGTGCTCTCCTCTTCAGTTTGAAATGTAGACCTCGGCTCTGTCATGGCAGAGGTTGATGAACATCCCAGGCCTTGAGCTACTGGAGTTCCTGGACTGACGAGACACCTGTCTTGCCCGGCAGCAGCAATACCTGTAGACCCAGGGGCTGTATGGATCCTATCCTCGGTGAAATCGAGTTCCTCCTCAAGGGCAGTCCTGACAGGAGGTACATGATTCCTGGCAGCTGTGTCCCTGAAAGTAGATTGTGCCCGTGGTTGATCAGGCTTCTTGATAGACTGAGAAGCACTGTAGACCTCTCCTAGAGGTGTGACGGTCCCAAGTCTTGTACCCTGTTTCATTACTAATGGCCATGAAGTGTGATTCAGGGCCCATATGGAGCATCGACGTCGAGTGGCGGTCGTAACAAGGTGCGGTAGGGTTAGGGCATCAGTCACAGCAGGTGTTAAAACGACATCTCCATCTGTTTGTCCAAGGCGAGAGATGCAGCCTTCTAGAAAGCGACCTGAATGTGGCGGGATCTCAGTAGGCTGTGCAAGGTGTACTGCAGATTCTGATGGAGTAGATGGTCGGATGGGCCTTTGAAGTCCAGTACGAACATCAGCTAGGTCTGTGTCAACCAGGCTAATCTGCAGGGAATGAGCGTCGGTATACAGGAGCGACAACTCACAACCTCCTAGAATCAGTAGTCCATGAGATGACTCCGCTTCAGACTGTAAAGTGAAGTCTAGGCGTCGCAAGAAGTCTGTCCCAAGGAGTACATCACCGTGGAACGAAAGGTCAGCTACTATGGTACGGTGAAGTAACAGGAGATCCTTGCTGATGTTAAAGGAGAGCGTAACCTCTGCAGCTGGATGGAAAGGATCTCCTGAGACACCTTGGAGAGTCTTGCTGGAAGTATGATGTCGGAGCTTGTTTGACGGATCAATCTCTTCCAAGGCACTAGGCTTGACCAGAGTGACCTGAGACCCAGTGTCAATGAAGCAGAGGAGAGTCTTCCCATCAACACTGAGTGCCACGACTGGCCGTCCGCCGACTGCTGGAGTACTCACTGCTGCTGCTTGCAACTGCTCTGTCTGGACTGCGATAGAGCGTGTGTGGGTTCCCTCCTGAGAAGTTGCCAGTGAAGCTGGGAACCCTTCCTTCCTGGCCTCTCGGAAAGGGGCACTCACGAGAGAGGTGACCGCTTCTACCACACCGGAAACAAGAGTAGGCTGAGGGTGATGGTTGGCGGGCGGCAGCCCTGCATTCCCGGGTGCTGTGGGTCGAACTGTGATGGTACTCACACCACACGTTACGCCGTGATGTTGGAGATGAGGACAGAGGCCGAGCAGGTGGAGGTGATGCAGCTAGAGGAAACAGGTCATAGCGGTCTCGTGCACGGGGTGGACGGTCTAGGGTGCGACATCGAACCTGGTACTCCTCTTCCTGCAGGTCATTTGGAGACTGATGGCGAGTGTTGGAGCTGCCATGCCGGATGCCATACCTTGAGTTCCAGAGCTTCTGGGCGGTTTCTGCCAGCTGGATTGGCGAGCAATCATCCTTGAGAACAAGGAGATCCCGCAGAGTGGAAGGTAATCCAGCAAGGAAGACCCGCCTGATCAGCTCTGAAGGCTCTCCAACAGCTCCTCGGTGGTCCCGGTAGCCTTGGAAGACCGACGCCTCCACCTCAAGGAAGAAGTCCATTGGAGCCTGCCTTTCACTCATGCTGTGGTCGTAGAGCACTTTGAAAAAATCAGAGGCAGTGTACGTGCCCCTGAACTTACGCCTCAGCTGCCGCTTGAAAGTGTCCCAATCCTGTATCCCGTCAAAACTCTCGGAGTTGATGATGGTCTCCGCTCTGCCCCGACAACTTGCTCTTGCAGCCCGGATGTATGTGTCATCGGTTGAGGGCCTTACCAGGTTTTCAATAGCCCGAATGTAGCTCTCCACCTCCTGGTTTCTTTTCAGGGGCTCACAAGCAGAGGTTTCCCCTTTAAAATGAGGTATAGAGTCACGGGACACCAGATACGGGATTGCATCTCTGAAAGGCGGTTGGCATCGAAGGTGGTCTTGTGCTGGCTCCTCGCCATACCTTGTGCGTGACGATGTGGTCAGTCTTGCGGCCGGCTCAGGGAATGTCTGGTTAGCCTCCCGTGCTGCTCCCCCTCTTCTGCACACTGGCGGTTGCTGACCATCTGGCTGCCTCTGTAAAAGAGCCTGCTCTTGCAGTTGCAGACTTCTCTCCCTCTCCTCCAGTTGCCGCTGCCATTCCCGGAGGTCTTCGCTGGTAGCTGCTTGGTGAATGGGGTTAGCACTCCTGGCCGCAGGTGGTGTGGTGACTAGTCGAATATGAGGGAGTGGAATATCCGCTGGCTGTTCCTCAGGCTGTGCTGCTGAGGGAGCCTGGCTCCCATTACTGCGGGATACCACCGCCTCGGTAGGAGCAGTCCTTGCCTGAAGTTGGTCCTCCAGTCGTTGTAGCCTGTCCTCACTCTTGCGAGAGATTTCCTCCATCCTGCGGAGGAGTTCGTCCCTGTTCTGGGCTACGAGGTCCATCATCCTCTGCAGCATTTCCTCCATGATGGTAACTTCCCCCTCTACGGCTCTTACTGCGTCCTGTACCTGGCTATTAGGACCCTGCAGAACTAAAACTGGGAGGGATGTACGGTGGTCAGGCGATGAGGTACGCGAGCTTGGCTGGCTCGATGACTTGGTGCTTCGTAAAGACCTCCCACGTCCTGGCATAGTACAGAGCCTGGAAACAAAGGAACAAATCCCCACACAAAAAAGCTGTACAGCTCAATCACAAACAACCAAAAAAAAAGGGGGGGCCAGAGATACTGGCTGACCCACAAAACAGAGTGAACGGTGATGCGTGTTCAACTGAAGCCAAATGCTGGCATATGAAATATTAAAATAACCAAAACTGCCCGTAAACTGGGTAAACACGAAAAAAAAAGACAAAGAACCAAGTGTACACAGGGGATAAGGTAAAATTAGCAGGGGTAAAAAGAAAGATTAGAACATGAAAGTGTCCCTATACCTAGCAAGAGCCACAAAGTAAAACTAACTGGTGAGCGGGCATTAGTAAAAAACAAGACATAAAATGCTGAAAGAGAAAAGCCTCGCTCAAAAAATTCTAAAACACTACAAAATCTGAAATAAAACAAAACACAGAACAAAACACAGAACATAAAAGACAAGAAACGTGGCTCTTCTAAAACTACTAAAACTAACCTAACAGGAAAAAGCTAAATGCTGGACTTTAAAAATCTTCATATTAGTCAACGAGCAAAGAAACTCATAAATACACTCCTGGTAGATCCCACCGCTGCCACCAAAAATGGGGTGTACCTGTAAGGTTATATGAGAGAGGAACCCAAAAGAGGCCACCCGTGAGGCGGGAAGCTTCAGGCTTAGGGGCCAAGGAAAATGAGGGGGCCCCGTTCGTTCCTCGAAAAAGGGGGTGAGGGGACCAGGCTGAAGGCTCAGAACCCACACGACCTCACAAGCCAATTATCCCCGGAGATGCAGGCCTACCAGGAGCGTGACCAATACGAAGCAGCATAACAAAAACATACAAAAATCTAAAATGAACAAAAAGAACCGTGCAGAAGGCACCAAAGTAAAACAAACTAATAAGTAAAAGACAATTGCCAGAGGGGCTTATGACTGAATAAAAATACGCCAGAAGGGCTTAAAAACAATAACAAGAACTAACATCTAAGATACAACGAGTAAAAGGTAAAATGAGGGAAGTAAAAGCTCAAGTAAAAGACAGTAAAAGGTATGAGCATGAATAAGAGTAAACAGTAAAAGGACAAGATTAAAGTAAGTAAAATTCAGAGAAAGTAAAAAGTAAAAGTCGAAGTAGCACACATGGTTCACAGTGAATGTAAAATAGTAAAATGGCACGTCCAGCCTAAATACACCTGGGCAAGTAAAAGGGGCAGTACAACCTTGTTTCGGCATCCACGGTGTAAAATCCAGACAGGTAAATCCAAAGGGTAGTCAAAGCACAGTCAGAGTATCCACTTCCTTTATTAAACGTGAACGTGGGGGTTACATTAACTCCCGCGGACGTCGGCGTAGCACAAACAATAGCATAAACAATAAATAAGGATGGTTATAATAAAATAAAATGTACAAAAGAAAAACCAATCACAAAGACAATTAAACATTAAAAGAAATAGTTAAAGAATTATAGTTATGGTAAAATAAGACGTAAAAGAATCTGCTGCGATTCATTAAT
>NC_061834.1:486263-488763 GCF_019202785.1 Penaeus chinensis | reverse complement strand
TTCGAAGAAGGTAAAAGTTGTGGCTTTGTAAATGTAATTAATTAGAGGCACAAATCTAGTCTTAAGACCTTATCACTATTGAATTTATTGTCCTCACGAGCCGTGTGTGAAATCTGAGAATCTCTTTTTGTCACAAAGACAACAGGCTCTTAGCTCAACATTGACCTCCCTGAGAGCTATTTCTATGATAGGTCAACCCAGCAAGTACTTAACCTACCTTGACCTCCCTCGCCACCCTCGCACTCTCGTGTCTGCCTTCTCTCCCCCCCCCCCCCCCCCAAGCAAGCACAGGAGACGAAGGTCATAGCATCCGGTGACGATATAAAGCAAGGGTATCTCTGCGTGTCTCAGTCTGTCTTGAGACGTTGGAAGGAAGTCCCACAGAGCCTCCGTTGATATGAAGGTTACGGTACGTGGATGAGCGAGTGATCTAATACGGCGTCATCGGGGAATGTTGATTTCATACAGATGTTAGATGTATGGAAGTTGTCCCTGTATGAAAGATAGTTCTACGTCTTGTTATACACATTACTGAATATTTACTTTGTATATAATACATATAACTTTCTGAGTAAGAGCTCTTTCCACATCTCAAAATG
Organism: Penaeus chinensis; assembly: GCF_019202785.1. Taxonomy (NCBI): domain Eukaryota; kingdom Metazoa; phylum Arthropoda; class Malacostraca; order Decapoda; family Penaeidae; genus Penaeus; species Penaeus chinensis. Next base: position 488,164 of record NC_061834.1, on the reverse strand, counting down.
GCAGAGGAATCTATTGCAAAGATTCCTCTGCAAAGTCCTCGACTCCAATCCCCTTCCCGCATCTCAAATGTAATATTTACCCTTTTCTCTTCCACCTTTAATATATTCTTTCCTCCTCCACAGCTCCTCGTCCTCCTTGGCCTGGCCGCCCTCGCCGCCGCCCGCCCCGATGAGATCCTTGACTTCGAGGGCGACGACGCCGAGCACGACCAGGAGGGCGAGCCAGGCAAGGCCGTCACTGGCGAATACATGTGAGAGAAGTCTAGACATCTTTGCGTAACTTCTATTTTGGAATATAAGCATGGCGCTACTATGTTGGATCGTCTATATTAGAATCGTGAGGAAGACTGATGCAATCAGTACCCTGCTTTAAATTCATTTGATCTATGAGTATATTAGAGATGCAATATGCCGTCATAACATAAACAAGCATACAGGAGGAAATCACGTAAGTTTCTTCCACATCCGCTCAGGATTTCGTCTCTTTTTCTGCAGGTGAAACTGCCTGAATGGACCTAGTATTCTTTTGACCCTGTGTCTATCTATCTACCTGTTTATCTATCTGTCTGTCTGTCTGTCTGCCTATCTGTCTATTTATCTATATATTCATCCATCCATTAGACGATTAGATCTTGTCTAACATGTTCCTGACACGTCTTCCTCCTGCAGGTGGGAGAGCCCCGAGGGCATCGAGTTCGTGGTGAAGTACATCGCCGACGACAAGGGCTTCCGCGTCCTCGAGTCCAACGCCGTGCCCTCCGCCGGCGGCGTCCGCGCTGACGGCGAGCAGGCCGACCTCGAGGGGGACGAAGACGACGACGACAAATAGAGAGAGGGAAAAAGAAACGAGACAAGGAAGAAGAACGGAAGAGACAAGAAAACACAGAAATGATAGCGAGGCGAACTGACCCTTGAAAAACAGGCCGAATGTATATCATCACCTTTAATATTTATTATCATTAAATGAATTATATCTCATGGTTTTTAAATTTCACGAAATATCGATATAGCAAAGCCATATCAAATCTTTAAATATCTAATAACTTACCACAACAATCATTCACTATAAACACATTTTTAAATTATTACTTTGAATAACGTCAAATACTACTCCCCCCCTCCCAAAGCAAAAAACAATCACCTTCAATTTGCGATTACTTCGAAAAAGCTAATTCCATCGGTATCAACGACTATCATATTAACAACAGTTAAAACATTATCAGATATCCATTTAGCTTTGGCAAACATTGCTGCAATACAATATCACAAGACACTAAATTTTGCTCATTTGCACTACAAGACACCCAAGCTAATATGCTGTAAGCTTGGCACCAGCAAAGGTTTTATTTTCTATCACATATGAAACTCGGATAATAATATAACCTTTATTCATCGTAGACGTTCAAATTCACACTAAACACTCATATTGCGCTTACCACAATACACGGCAAAACGCTGCCCCAGAACGCAGATGCACAAATGAATCAATAAATGTACGTAAACGATTCAGACTTGCCAGAAATTACAGAAAACACACCAGATTTCTTCTTTTTCCAGTTACACAAAACACTTGGTCTAAAAAACAACAACAACAACAGGACTCTACTACAACTCGTTTGATCTGATATCTTTACTTTTGCGTCCTTCATGCCCTTTACCTTGTTTGGATTGAAAGGAGATTTACCGATACATTAAGGGCGGAGGAGAGAGAGAGAGAGAGAGAGAGAGAGAGAGAGAGAGAGAGAGAGAGAGAGAGAGAGAGAGAGAGAGAGAGAGAGAGAGAGAGAGAGAGAGAGAGAGAGAGAGAGAGAGAGAGAGAGAGAGAGAGAGAGAGAGAGAGAGAGAGAGAGAGAGCAAGAAAGAGAGAGAGAGAGAGAGAGAGAGAGAGAGAGAGAGAGAAA
>NC_061834.1:471263-481263 GCF_019202785.1 Penaeus chinensis | reverse complement strand
CGCATGTAGAATATATATGCAACAATCTATTTATAAGCGTATAATTTAAAGGAATCTTAATACTGATATGGAGGATCTAACTCTGCTAACAGCGACCGGTCAGAGAACCATACATTTTCCTTTCGTTATGAAGCGGAGAGAAAAAAAGGATCCAGTGAATGTAGTAACTCCCCCCCCCCCCCCCCTCTGTAGATAAAGGGCAACTGGCCCTCTCTCCCACCTCCTCTTCCTCCTCCTCTTTGCCTTTCTCCTTCTTCCTCCTCCTCTTCTCCTTTCTCCTGCCTCCTCCTCCCTCTCTTCCTCGTCCCCTTCTCCTTTCTTCTGCCTCCTCTTCTCCTTTCTCCTCCCTCCTCATCCTTCTTTTCCTCCTCTTCTCCTTTCTCCTGCCTCCTCTTTCTTCTAATCCTCCTCCTCTTGTTCTTTTTCCTGCCTCCTCTTCTCCTTGCTCCTCCCTTCTCTTCCTTCTCTTCCTATTTTTCTTCTCCATTCTCCTGCCTCCTTTTCCTTCTCCTTCTTTCTCCTCCTATTCTCCTTTCACTTCTCTCCTCGTACTCCGCTTCCCCAATTTTACCTAACTCCTTTGTTTCGGTCTTCCCTCTTCCTTTCTTCCATCTCTCTTTCTCATCCTTTGAAATCCCTCTATTCCCTTTCTCCTTCCTCTCCTATCCCTCCCCTTTTCCCCTCTCCTCTTCGTCCAAACCCTCCCTCTCCCTTTCCCCCTCCCCTTTCTCCTCTTAACCTTGCCCCTCCCTCTCCTTCTTTCTCCTCCCCCTCCCCCACCCCAATCTTTTCCCCTCCCCCTCCTTTCCTTCCATACTGTCTGGAGGTGAAGGTCACGCCAGACGCCCTTAGTATATAGACCCCAGCAGGTTGTTGGAAGATACAGTTCTCTGCGTGAGTTAGCACAGGTCCCTCACTTAACTACTATCAAGATGAAGGTTATGGTGAGTAGTCCTCTCTTTTGGGGAAGTTGAGTCGAATTTGTATATATATATATTTATGTTTATATGTTGTGTCGAATTGGTATGGGGTTTTCAAGCAGTCGATGATAATTGAAGAACGTAACGACTTACTGTGTCTGGCGTTTGTTAATTTGTACAATGCTGACTTGGGTTTTAGTTGAATTGTTTGGTCTTGTATAACATAATGTGTTTGGCTTTGTCATATTCGCGTTGTTTTGGAAAGGATGAAGTCAATTTAGTAAATAACTTCTTGTTATGTAATCAAATTTTAATTTTGTGTGATGTGAGTCAAATCCTTAGCTCCTTTTTTTCTTGTCCTGAAATTGGTTTTACTAACTATTACTTTCTGCAGCTCCTCGTCCTCCTTGGCCTGGCCGCCCTCGCCGCCGCCCGCCCCGATGAGATCCTTGACTTCGAGGGCGACGACGCCGAGCACGACCAGGAGGGCGAGCCAGGCAAGGCCGTCACGGGAGAGTACAAGTGAGTGACGAACGAAATCTGTTGGTCATCACGTAACTAGCTCTTTGTGCTTGACCTGCAGATTTGAACAGACACTTATCTTAATGAGCGGATCTCTTTACTTATCTAACTATCTATATGTCCGTCTATCTATCTGCCTACCTATCTATCTATCTAGGTTTATGTATCCATCCAGATGTTGCTTACATTTTTCTCCTCCTGCAGGTGGGAGAGCCCCGAGGGCATCGAGTTCGTAGTCAAGTACATCGCCGACGACAAGGGCTTCCGCGTCCTCGAGTCCAACGCCGTGCCCTCCGCCGGCGGCGTCCGCGCTGACGGCGAGCAGGCCGACCTCGAGGGGGACGAGGACTACGAAGAAGAAGACGAAGACGACAAGTAAAATGAAGATCGGGTTGCGTGAAAATCCTTCTCGGATCTTTTGGCATCATTTCATGTAATTTAATTAATCATCTTGCATTTCATGTCATTTCACGATTCAGTGTAAATAAATTTTAACTACTTCGAAAGGACTTTTTTTTTTTAGCAAGGCGAGTGCGCTTTTGCAAGTCAGAATTCAGATGAAACTTTGCTGAAGCTTGAAGGGAAGTATTAACGCTTATACGGGTTCATTTAAGTGTTTTTTTTTTGTTAATATCTATATATCTGCAATTATATACTCCATACGTACATACATACATGCATATACATATCCGTCTATCTATGCATCTATACATGTATATATATATATATGTATGTATGTATATACATATATGTATACGTATATGTTAACATACATATATATATACATATATATATATATATATATATATATATATATATATATATACATATATATACATATATATATATATATATATATATATATATATATATATACGTACATACACACATACACACATGCATATATCTATATACACACATACTTATATACATTTATACACACATGTATGTATATATATATGTATATATCCGTACATGCATACATGTATACATATATTTATATGTATATGTATGAATATAGATATACATAACATATATATATATTTATGTATATATGTATACACACACACACACACACACACACACACACACACATATATATATATATATATATATATATATATATATGTATATATCCGTACATGCATACATATATATTTATATATACATATAACATGTATATATATATATATATATATATATATATATATATATATATGTATATATACACATATATATTATATATACACATGTATTCAAATACATAAAATTGTATATATGTATATATACATATATATGTATATATATATATATATATATATATATATATATATATATATATATATGTACACACAAACACACACACACACACATACACACACACACACATATATATGTATGTATATATATATATATATATATATATATATATATAAACACACACACACACACACACACACACACATATATATATATATATATATATATATATATATATATATACATACATATATTCCCGAGGGGGTTTCGTGGAAAAAGTCCATAACTAAAAATCATATGCAAAGATTTTGATTTCAATGGACCTTAAGATTCTTGTACCAACGTGTTATAACTTGTTCAAACATGAACCCTTAAATGCAGGTAATAACGCATCGCCACCAGTTGGAAGTCATGTGATCTGAACCATGTCAGAGCAGCTCTTCAACCGATGGAAAATTGGTGCCTTCCAATTATTTTTTTTAAGTCTGGAAACAAAAAGAAGTCGGATGGGGCTAAATCGGGGCTTCAAGGCGCAACACAGCTCTTGTCTGCCGAGCGCCGTGAGCGGGTGCGTTGTCGTGGTGGAAGGGAACGCGCTGATGCAGCTTTCCAGGGCGATTTTCTGAGACTTTCTTGGATAGTTTTCTCAAAATGCATTCATAATAAGCAGATGTAATTGTTTTTTGCTCTCGAGGAAGTCAACCAGCAAAATCCCCTCTGCATCCCAGAAGACAGTGGCCATGACCTTTCCTCTTGAATGCTCAGATTTTGCTTAGACTGGTTCACTTCCACCCCTGGGCAGCCACTGCTTTGATTGAATGTTGTCCTCAGGATTGTATTGGTAGAGCCATGTTTCATCTCTTTTCCTCACCCCACATGTTGAAAATTTCCATTGAAAGATCTACACTTGTTTGCTGCTGATCTGGGCGCAATAGCGTAAGGACCCACCAAGCACAAAGCTTGCTTAACCTCAAACTCTTCACCAGAATTGTGTGCACAGAACCCACAGAGATGTTGAGTGTGTCTGTTACTGATTAAGTGGTTATCCGTCTACCCTTTTCAATCATGTCGCGAACAGCATCAATGTTTTCCTCACAAACTGATGTTGATGGCCTGCCACCGCGGGGCTCATCTTCAATTTCGTTTCTTCCACTTCTGAACCGACTTATCCATTTGTAGGTTGTTGATTTCTTTGGGGCATTGTCACCGTAAACTTGTTCCAGAACATCAACGATTTGCCTATTCTCCTCACCGAGCTTTACCATGAATTTAATGTTTGTTCTGGCCTCGATTTTAGTGGATTCCATGTTGCTTGAATGGTGCCTGATTTCCCACTGGCAGCGATGCCTTATTACCTGCATTTAAGGGTGTATGTTTGAACACGTTATAATAAGTTCATACAAGAATGTTCAGGTCCATTGAAATCAAAATCCATCCATATGATTTTTAGTTATGGCCTGCTTCCAAGAATTATATATATGTATATGTGTGTGTGTGTGTGTGTGTGTGTGTGTACATACACACACCATACGTATATATATATATAAGTTTATATATATACATATATGTACATATATATGTATATACACACACACACACACACACACACACACACACACACATATATACACACACACACACATACACACACATATGTATATATATATGTATATATATACATACATATGAATATATATGCATACACATATGTACACAGATTGTATATATGTATATGTACGTATGTATATACATATATTTACATAAATACACACATACACACACACACACACACATACGTAAATATATATATATATATACATATACACACACACACACACACACACACACACACACATATATATATATATATATATATATATAAATATGCACACACACACACATATACGTAAAAAAAAAAAAAAAAAAAAAATATATATATATATATATAAATATGTGTGTATAACAATCCTCCCTGACCTGGCCTCGAACTTAGGTCACTCCGGGTATGAGACCTAAATCAACCATGCCACATGACCCACTAAAACCCACTTGGTTTAGTACTGGCCCTCCGGTCTCATACCCGGAGTGACCTAGGTTCGAGGCCAGGTCAGGGAGGATTGTTATTCATCTATATCAATGCGGTATTACATTATTCCATCTTTCATATATATATATGTGTATATATATATATATATATATATATATATATATATATATACACATGTACACACACACACACACACACACACACAAACACACACATACGTTAAATATATATATATATATATATATATATATATATATATATGATCATATACATACATACATACATATACATATATATATATATATATATATATATATATATATATATATATATATATATATATATATCTTCTCCATCTTCTGGCGAGCGAGACACAAAGACGACAAGCTAGAAGAAAATTTATTCCGTGAAAGTCCTGGCTGATCATATCTCTCCCCTTCCTTCTTTACCTTATTCTTTGATCAGTTATTTACCCTCATTAAAGTAAATTGTTAGATGTCATCCTGTACTCTCTGTCTGTCTGTCTGCGTCTTTCTCTGTCTCTTTATCTCTCTCTCTCTTCTCCATTTCACTCTCTCCTTCTTCCCTCTTCCCATCCCAACCCCACCCCTCCCTCCTTTCTCCTCCTTCCCTTCACCCTCCCTATGCCCACCCACCACCGCCTACCCCTTTCGGTAGCGTCCGCACAGAGGTGAAGGTCACCATCGCCCTCACTATATAATCACTATCACGGGGAAAGGACGGACAGTTCACTTCGAGAGTCAGCTGTCTGCTCTGTCTTCTCCCGCTGCCATCATGAAGGTTATGGTGAGTGAGGGAGTTTCATGTCTATGAAGAACGATGGTTATAGCTGTTTCTTTTATTATAAGGGAATTTGGTCTTCTACTGTACCAGAGCTCTTTATAATCTTGTCTTTTTTTGGGATGCTAGTGGGGCTGTCTCGTCGTCGGGAATCTCAGTTCGATATGTGACATTTTTAACCGATGGAATATCATCTCCTCAGCTCCTCGTCCTCCTTGGCCTGGCCGCCCTCGCCGCCGCCCGCCCCGATGAGATCCTTGACTTCGAGGGCGACGACGCCGAGCACGACCAGGAGGGCGAGCCAGGCAAGGCCGTCACGGGAGAGTACAAGTGAGTGACGAACGTAATCTATTGGTCTCACGTAACTACTTAAAACCTCTTTGTGCTTGACCGCAGATTTGAACAGACACTTATCTTAATGAGCTGATCTCTTTACTTATCTAACTATCTATATGCCCGTCTATCTATCTGCCTACCTATCTATCTATCTAGGTTTATGTATCCATCTAGACGTTGCTTACATTTTTCTCCTCCTGCAGGTGGGAGAGCCCCGAGGGCATCGAGTTCGTAGTCAAGTACATCGCCGACGACAAGGGCTTCCGCGTCCTCGAGTCCAACGCCGTGCCCTCCGCCGGCGGCGTCCGCGCTGACGGCGAGCAGGCCGACCTCGAGGGGGACGAGGACTACGAAGAAGAGGAAGAGGACGACAAGTAAAATGAAGATCGGGTTGCGTGAAAATCCTTCTCGGATCTTTTGGCATCATTTCATGTAATTTAATTAATCATCTTGCATTTCATGTCATTTCACGATTCAGTGTAAATAAATTTAAACTACTTCGAAAGGACCTTTTTTTTTTTAGCAAAGCGAGTGCGCTTTTGCAAGTCAGAATTCAGATGAAACTTTGCTGAGGCTTGAAGGGAAGTATTAACGCTTATACGGGTTCATTTAAGTGTTTTTTTTTGTTAATATCTATATATCTGCAATTATATACTCCATACGTACATACATACATGCATATACATATCCGTCTATCTATGCATCTATACATGTATATATATATATATGTATGTATGTATATACATATATGTATACGTATATGTTAACATACATATATATATATACATATATATATATATATATATATATATATATATATATATATACATATATATATATATATATATATATATATATATATATATATATATATATATATATACGTACATACACACATACACACATGCATATATCTATATACACACATACTTATATACATTTATACACACATGTATGTATATATATATGTATATATCCGTACATGCATACATGTATACATATATTTATATGTATATGTATGAATATAGATATACATAACATATATATATATTTATGTATATATGTATACACACACACACACACACACACACACACACACATATATATATATATATATATATATATATATATATATATATATATATGTATATATCCGTACATGCATACATATATATTTATATATACATATAACATGTATATATATATATATATATATATATATATATATATATATATATATATATATGTATATATACACATATATATTATATATACACATGTATTCAAATACATAAAATTGTATATATGTATATATACATATATATGTATATATATATATATATATATATATATATATATATATATGTACACACAAACACACACACACACACACATACACACACACACACATATATATGTATGTATATATATATATATATATATATATATATATAAACACACACACACACACACACACACACACACATATATATATATATATATATATATATATATATATACATACATATATTCCCGAGGGGGTTTCGTGGAAAAAGTCCATAACTAAAAATCATATGCAAAGATTTTGATTTCAATGGACCTTAAGATTCTTGTACCAACGTGTTATAACTTGTTCAAACATGAACCCTTAAATGCAGGTAATAACGCATCGCCACCAGTTGGAAGTCATGTGATCTGAACCATGTCAGAGCAGCTCTTCAACCGATGGAAAATTGGTGCCTTCCAATTATTTTTTTTAAGTCTGGAAACAAAAAGAAGTCGGATGGGGCTAAATCGGGGCTTCAAGGCGCAACACAGCTCTTGTCTGCCGAGCGCCGTGAGCGGGTGCGTTGTCGTGGTGGAAGGGAACGCGCTGATGCAGCTTTCCAGGGCGATTTTCTGAGACTTTCTTGGATAGTTTTCTCAAAATGCATTCATAATAAGCAGATGTAATTGTTTTTTGCTCTCGAGGAAGTCAACCAGCAAAATCCCCTCTGCATCCCAGAAGACAGTGGCCATGACCTTTCCTCTTGAATGCTCAGATTTTGCTTAGACTGGTTCACTTCCACCCCTGGGCAGCCACTGCTTTGATTGAATGTTGTCCTCAGGATTGTATTGGTAGAGCCATGTTTCATCTCTTTTCCTCACCCCACATGTTGAAAATTTCCATTGAAAGATCTACACTTGTTTGCTGCTGATCTGGGCGCAATAGCGTAAGGACCCACCAAGCACAAAGCTTGCTTAACCTCAAACTCTTCACCAGAATTGTGTGCACAATATCATCTCCTCAGCTCCTCGTCCTCCTTGGCCTGGCCGCCCTCGCCGCCGCCCGCCCCGATGAGATCCTTGACTTCGAGGGCGACGACGCCGAGCACGACCAGGAGGGCGAGCCAGGCAAGGCCGTCACGGGAGAGTACAAGTGAGTGACGAACGAAATCTGTTGGTCTCACGTAACTACTTAAAACCTCTTTGTGCTTAACCGCAGATTTGAACAGATACTCATCTTAATGTGCTGATCTCTTTACTTATCTAACTATCTATATGCCCGTCTATCTATCTGCCTACCTATCTATCTACGTTTGTGTATCCATCTAGATGTTGCTTACATTTTTCTCCTCCTGCAGGTGGGAGAGCCCCGAGGGCATCGAGTTCGTGGTGAAGTACATCGCCGACGACAAGGGCTTCCGCGTCCTCGAGTCCAACGCCGTGCCCTCCGCCGGCGGCGTCCGCGCTGACGGCGAGCAGGCCGACCTCGAGGGGGACGAGGACGACGACGACGAAGACGAAGACGACAAGTAAACAGAAAAGAGAACCGATTCGGCGACGCGTAAAGGCGCAGCCGCGTCCGAAGCGCTTCGGCCGACCCTCTCACGCCATTTCACCCAATCTATCAAGCATCTGCATTCATTACCTTCCATGCAATCCTTTTGTAAATAAACTTTCGACAACATAATCCGACAGTTTTATTATTATTTTTTTTATTCATCTATTTTTTTTTGTTTATAAATTCATAGTAGCATTATGATAATACACCTAAATGTAAACACACACACACACACACGCACACACACACACACACACACACACAAAATACATACATAAATCTCTCCCCCCCCTCTCTCTCTCTCTCTTTCTCTCTCTCTCTCTGTATATGTGTGTGTGTGTGTGTGTGTGTGCGCGTGTGTACGAGTGTGTGTATGTATATATATAGATAAGTATTCAATATTCAGATAACATTCAATATTCATTCACCATTCAAGAGTCATTCAACATTCAAGATTCATTCGAAATTCAAGATTCAGAATAATCCCCCCCCCCCAAAAAAAAACAAAAAAAAAAACAGCTAATTTTCGCATCACCATAAAAAAACTCAAACAATTGGTAATTAAACCGGCAGATGTAGTAGACGAGTTAAGGGTCGTGCGGGATGTTGAAAAAAGGACATGTAGTGAAAGGTCATGTGAAGAATATTTCAGTGTTCTCTTACTGAGGGATGTGAAGGAATGATATGTATGCTGAGATGCCCTCTTACGTATGCTGAAGTAGGTAAGCAGACATGTACACACGCTCACAAACACAAACAGATTCGAACACAGACATTTATGCACAGACACACATAGGCAAACAACACACACTCATATACATATGCACACACACACATATATATATATATATATATATATATATATATATATATATATATATGTTTGTGTGTGTAAGTAGAATATAAACACATTTTATTGCATGTTAACGTATGCGTATGTCATTGAGAAAGTTAGAAAATAACAATAGGTTTGCTGTGATATAATTGCGCCAAGGTGTATTACCTATATCCATAATAATGATAGTAATGATAATAATAACACCAATAATGATGATATTATTAACAATAGTAATGATGATAATGCTGATAATAATAACGATAACAGCAAAAACAATACTAATACTAATAATGATAATGGAAGTAATATTGATAATAATGATAATAGTGATAATGATAATAATGATGATAATAATGATAATAATGATAAAAGTGATAATGATAGTAATGATGGTAATAATGATAATAATGATAATAGTGATAATGATAATGATGATGATAATAATGTTAATA
>NC_061834.1:408763-433763 GCF_019202785.1 Penaeus chinensis | reverse complement strand
TAATGGTTACATGGGTATATTGTTTTGAATAAAATGTTAAACAACAGTATAATGCATTTCATATATATATAGATAGATAGATAGATAAATCGATAGATGGAGTCAAAGTAAGACATAGAAACTGAGATCAAGATTAATCGGAGATACAAAGATATAACAAAAAATTACACGAGAGAGAGAGAGGAGATATAAAGATACAGATAGATAGATTGATAGTTAGATAGACAGAGAAAGAGAGAAAGAGAGATATAAACAAATAAAAAGACAGATTAAGAGTAAAATGCAGATGAAGATAGCATCATCGATAGCAAGTGACCCCGTACAGCCCTATAGACGTAGGGGGCGACGTCTGCCTCACTTGGACGATCGAGGTCAGGTCGGGTGGGCGTGGTTTCGCTTGTCCTATAAAGGCTAGACTACGCAAAGCGACAGGCAGTACAACGCTCAATAATCGACCAAGATGAAGTTTGCAGTAAGCCTGAGAAAAACTTTTTGTGATTTCTTCTTCAAAATAGTTCTTCACTGGTTCATTTTTACTGAGATGTTAATTGGATTTTTATCAAATAATACTTCGCATGTTAATAATGACTGCGATTGTAGAGTTTATGCAGAGAACGTTTGTCAGATTCATTAAGGGCTATTATTTCGACTGCAATATACATATATTTTTTCCTATACTTATGTATCTTTCCGTATAGCAATTTCTCCTATTTTGTTGGTCACTTGCCAGCTTCCTCTCTTTCCGTCTCGATACGTCCAGTGTATCAGGAAATCACTGTCAGAATTGGACAAATGTTGCCCATGTTTCCCCAGATTGCTCTCCTCGCCCTCGTCGCCGTGGCCGCCGCCCGCCCCGGCAGCGTCGTGGACCTGGACTTCGATGACTTCCATGTTGACCAGGATGTCTCCAACGAGGTGGTGCAGGGAACCTACAGGTAAGAGGCCTTCCTTCCCGTTGCGTCCTTTGGAGCCATTCCCTTTGGGACACTCACGCCAGACGGCGCCAAGCCTCGTTCACAACGCCTGCCTTCCCTTCCAGCTGGACGTCCCCCGAGGGAGAGAAGTTCTTCATCAAGTACATCGCCGACGACGACGGATACCGCGTCGTCGAGTCCAACGCCGTGCCCGTCACCAACGGCGTCGCCGCCGACGGCAACCAGGGATCCTTCGACTCCTTCGAGGATATCTTCGACAGGAAGTGAGCCGATCCGGAGCCGACCGACCGACCAACAGGCGCCCACACGGACCCTTCAGGCGTCCCTCGAGCGTCCCTCCGAAATCGCTCTGGGCCGCGGGTCGCTGTGTGGTGCCTGAATATGGATAACGAAAAGTCGTCGTAATTTTAGTCTTTATCTGTTCATAAATTATTTTTATTATTGTGTGCGTTCCCTCAATAAAACTCAAAATACTTTGTGCTGTATTGTTGTTTGGGGACCTTTGCGTGTTTATACATATATGTATATATACATATACATAATTATGTGTATGTATATACTTACATATGAATATATATATACACATTATATATATACATATATGTACACACATCTGTGTAGATAAATAGATATGAATATAGATGTCCAGTATATATATGTATGTGCAGTATATATATATATGCATATATACATACCTATGTATATATATAGGTATGTATACACAGAAATGTGTTTATATTTATAAAGTATATTATATATATAATATGATATAACCAATAATATAATTTAGTATGTATGTATATATGTATCTGCATAAATGTATATATATATATACTTCCTGTATATAAGCATACTTATATATATATGTATATATATGTATATATATATGCATATATATATATATATATATATATATATATATGCATATATATATGTATATATATATGTGTATATGTAAATACATATATGTATATCTATAAATGTATATATATGTATATATACAAGTAAGTAGACACACACACACACATGTCAGTATATGTATATATGTATACATTTTTTTCTTTGCGTGTGTGTGTGTTTGTGTTTGTGTATGTGTTCGTGCATGTGTGTGCTTGTGAGTGTGTGTGTGAATACATATGTATATATATATATATATATATATATATATGTGAATGTGTGTGTGTGTGTGTGTGTCAGTGTGTGTGTATGTGTGTGTGTTTGTGTGTGCATAAATACACACATAAATGTGTATATCTATATCTATATGTAAAGGCTGCTAATTTGATCTTAATAACTGGCCTGGGCCCTCCCCCAGTACAATCTTCTGCGGATCACTTAGTTTTAACAATTGGTCTTAAAGGAAACACTATTATTATGTAGATTTATTGCTCAAATTCATACATAATATAAAACAAATGATAAAGATAAAAACACTAAAAAATAAAATAAAATAAAAATAAATCAACAAAATATTTCATGCAACAGAAATCAAATCGCCCCTATTATATTGCACTTTGTGACCAATAATTGCTTGGATGTTCACACTTTTTTCACATCTCTCACGTAACGTCCGAGTGTTTGTAGCTTCAGCCTCACTTTTCCTCACTTTTCTTCATCTTGCTGATCTTTCCTCACGCCTATGGCCTCTTCGATTCGCGCCTCACGCCTCGCGCCTCACGCGTGCGTTTTCGTACGGGCGTATTTACGTTATTTTGTGTTCTTTGTCAATATCACCTTTTCAAGTTTTATAACAACTCTCGCTTTCCTTACCGAGGATGTTTCAAATACGCTAGTGGCTGTGCCCCCTCGGGTGGGTATGTCTCGTCGGGGCAGCTGTCCGAGTGTGAATGGGACGTCACACTGGGGGATCCCCCACGTCATTCGATAATAATTTATTTTCATATCTTGTTTCGTCTATTTTTCTTTTATTTTCTTCTTCCCATAATTCCATTTATTAGTTTGGTCACATTTTCCTTTTATTGTCTATATATTTTTTACTTTTTATATATGCACAAGACATTCTCTATTAATTCACCCATTCAACATTTCATTTCATTCGAATTCATACTTCCTTACATACGTCACTGCTTCATGGGGCTTCATTCACACTCGCTTACTGATTCACTCCTATAGGTCGCTACGCTTCACGTAGGCTAATGGTTCCCAACTGCCCTTTGACCTCATTTCCGACATTGTCACTTCTCTTTCACTCCTTACCCTTTCATATATATATATATATATATATATATATATATATATATATATAAATCCACACACAAACACACACAAACACACACACACACACACACACATATATATATATATGTGTGAATTTGTTTACGTTTATATGTATAAATGTAGGCGTATGCATGCATACAAATATGTATATATCTGTATGTATATTATATTCAAATTACTATATAACTCTCTTTGTCTGTCAATTTACTCATCTATCTATATAATAGATAGATTATATATTTGTATACATGCACACAGCCATCATGTGTATGTATATATATGTACACACAAACACACACACACACACACATATATATATATATATATATATATATATATATATATATATATGTGTGTGTGTGTGTGTGTGTGTGTGTGTGTGTATGTGTACATACATATATGTATACATATATATATATATTTTTTTTTTAACAACCATTTATTCCATTACAGGACATAGGCCTCTCTCAATCCACTATTGAGAGGTTATATGGCAGTGTCACCCTTGCTTGATTGGATGCCCTTCCTCATCAACCGCGATTCGACGCGCTGACACTTGTGCCACGCCGGGAATTTCCCTACGACACCTGCATTTGACCTTTCAAGGCGATTTGTTGTTTTCTCGAGCTCGAGTAAGCAGTCAGAGCGCGGGCATTTTTACGGGGAATTGAACTCGGGACCAGTGTCCAGTGCTCAAAATGGACCATCGCGGCTGTCAGATATGTATATATGTATATATATATGTATATACATATATACATATATACATATATAGATACACACACACACACACACACATACAAGCACACACACACACATACATATATCTATATATATATATATATATACATATCTATATATATGCATATTTATTTATTCATTTGTTTATATATTTACACACATATGTATATATATTCACATACATATATATATATATATATATATATATATATGCACAAACACACACAAATATATATATATATATATACATATATATTTATATATATTTGTATTCATACACACACGAACACACACACACACACACACACACACGCGCGCGCGCGCGCACACACACACACACAGATATATATGTACACACACACACACACACACATATATATATATATATATATATATATATATATGTATGAATGTATATATATATGAACCGCATTCATGTTGACAAATGTATTTCATGTACTTCTGACGAAGATATAATCGAAACTGGTCAAATACATATCTTGTATTGTGAAGATATGCATTGTCATTCATACCTTTACTACATATATATGTATATATATATACACACACAAATGTGCATATGTATATATATATATATATATATTTATATGTATATATGTATATATACACATAAACACACACACACTCACGTACACACACATACACACAAATACAAACACACACACACATATATATGTATATGTATATAGATATATAAATATCAGCATATATACAAAGACACGCAATCACAAAGAATAAGTAGATGAAAATGGACATATATATATATATATATATATATATATATATATATGTCCCTATATACATACACACACACACACACACACACACACACACACACACATATATATATATATATATATATATATATACATATACACACACATACATGTACAGTGAGTGTGTATACAAAGGGTGAATTCTGATAGTGATTTAAATTTGTAAGTACTTGCGCCCAGCTATTAAGCACATGGACAATCCTCTATATTTTTTTTTAAATAACATTCATGCGTGGCCGAAATTGAGTCTGGGTCACGCTAAACTAAACAGCTTTATCTCAGAAAAAACATGCTTTGTGAGAACTAAATGTTTTATTTGCGTAAACGTGCTACATTGTATATATTGTGTAAATATTATATGGCCCTCAGTAACTTGCAAGCTGCAAGAATCATTTATAGCCAATAGTTCCTCCAGGAGGATTTTGGATCAGCCATTGCAAATTCATTCTCATAACTGGGTCATTTGAGTCAAAGCGCTGTGGAACAGACTCCGAATGTGTGCATTTTGGTTTTATGTCCATGAATGTATTCCTTTATCCATTAATGCATAGAATTAGTTTCTAATGCGTGTGTAATCCCCGAATTAAACACCAACGAAGTCAAAGTTTAGGAATACTGCACGAAGTAAATTTGAATTTATTCGATTGACGTTCACACTAAACACAGAGAATTATAATAAATTATATTATGAATCCACTTTATATACCGCCAGGCTCCACACAGCGACCAGCGACCCAGAGCGAGAAAGGCATCGCCTTTCGGAAGGACGCTCGAGGGACGCCTGGCGAGTCAGTTGTGGGCGCCTGTTGGTCGGTCGGTCGGCTGCGGATGGGCTCACTTCCTACCGAAGATATCCTCGAAGGAGTCGAAGGATCCCTGGTTGCCGTCGGCGGCGACGCCGTTTGTGACGGGCACGGCGTTGGACTCGACGACGCGGTATCCGTCGTCGTCGGCGATGTACTTGATGAAGAACTTCTCTCCCTCGGGGGACGTCCAGCTGGAAGGGAAGGCAGGCGTTGTGAACGAAACTTGGCGCCGTCTGGCGTGAGTGTCCCAAAGGGAATGGCTCCAAAGGACGCAACGGGAGGGAAGGCCTCTTACCTGTAGGTTCCCTGCACCACCTCGTTAGAGATATCCTGGTCAATGTGGAAGTCATCGAAGTCCAGGTCAAAGACGCTGCCGGGGCGGGCGGCGGCCACAGCGACGAGGGCGAGGAGAGCAATCTGGGGAAAGACCTTTTGGTGGGTATGGCTCGAACGGAAGAACGTATGCAATGATCTACTTTGATCTGGGAAACAAAAGTAAGGACTGCAGGTTGATAAATCGAAAATGTATGGCTTATGTAGATCTAACAGATATATATACCTACATATACATATATATGTGCGTGTGTTTCCTTGCTCTTCTATTAGCCAATTAAGATACATACAACGACAAACTGAAACAATGATTCCCCCAGTAGTGGTACCTGATGCAATCACCCCTGCCTCTACCACACAAAGTTAGAATTACTGCACAGTATGTTTATCTTCATCTTCCTACATCCCTTTTCACATATGCCCGTAACTTACAACGAACTTCATCTTGTTTGTTGTTTGAGTGTTGTACTGACTTGCCCCAAGCGAAGTGTGGCTTTTATACTACCTGTATGGCCACGCCTTCCTGACATGACCTCGACCGTCTACTTGAACCAGACCTCGGCCTCGTACCCGGCCTGACCTTGCATGCTGCACAGAGTCAACTGCTACCAGGTAACTGTGAATATGAGGCCGTTGTCCGTGGGGCGATTACAGCAGGATTAGAGAGGAGTACAATACAACTGTGCTTCTTATGCTTTGATGTCCTTTGTTGTCAAACTTGATAACGCGTTTGGCATTTGTGATTTATCAGAAAACACTTTATTGGTGATCATGTATCATGCATAATATGATATGATATTTGGTTTATTTTTATCAACCTTAATAGCATTTTATGTACTTATGACATATGAGAGAGGATGACCTGAAGAATTATTTGGTAGTAAGATGTACAATCTCCCTGACATCGAAACAAATTAAACTTCAAACTGACATATATCTAAACACGGGACAGGGATTGCAAAATTTCCCCGCCATGCATTTAGAAAGACGTAGACATCAGAAAATGGAATACGAAATCACATTTTTATGAGAAAAAAAGAAAGAAATTCCAGAGAAACAAGATTTTATCATATTCGTCTATTAAGAAAACGGTGTCTAGTCCACTGATGCCACACTAACATACAAAAAGCCTGTTCTGAATTTCTCCACGCCTAAACAAACAAGAATTTTTATTCTGTATATTATTAGAAACTATTTTTTTTTTGTAACGGATGGATAGAAAGATAAACAGGCATACAAAAACACACAAGCACACTTACAGACACATACACAACTTGTACTGTATGTTTCACTATGTGTGTTAATTGTATCTGAAGCTGAATGGAGCTGCATATTACCATAGAAAAAGTTCTTTAACTCTAAGCTTGATTTTGTTGTACCTTAAATCAAATCTGCAAAATCAAGCCTATAGTTATATAACTTATTCCTGGCCAAAAAATCCAGCAAATCCATACAAAAGATCACAATTAAATGGAAAAATGGTTATAAAACAAACAAAAAGCATCACTTAAAAGAAAGTAAGAAACAAAATCAGTAAATGATTGACACAGCATAGATTTACATGGATTATACACTACCTTGCCCTTGTACTTATAAACATACACACACTCACTCACTCAGACACGTATGTATATACACATATATATAAACAGTAAGTATGTATATACAGTAAATATATATATTATATAGATACATGTATATATATTTTTACCCAGAAGATAAGTAAATAAAATTCAGACATATGGATAAATATTGAGTGACTTGCCATTAGTCGGCCTCAATTCCACTTTACAATCGACCAGGTCTTAAACTTTAATCTTGCCAGTGGCGTAGCCCGAACACTTGAATATGACAAAACGCAAATATATGTTTACTCATTTAATCCTGAACAGTTATTTAATTTAATGCAGAATTAACAAAAAAGAGAGTAGATTTCTTGCTGATTAATATAATTGCAGTATATGACTGATTAAAAGAAATCCTTTCTGTGTAATGATTATACGGTCACGCATTGTGGCAAAGAAAATTATCCGTATATGCTATGTAGATGTTTATGCACAGAAGCTTTTGATTTACAAACGGTATGAGGCATTTTATAGTAAAGACCTTTAAGCTTGCCTATTCTTTTTCTGATTTTTTGTTTTTTCGGTGTTGAACATTTTGGATCAACCACTGCGAACAGATATTCATGAACACAACATGAGCCCCACCCCCCCAAACAAGGTCAACTCGAATACTGACATTAGTATAGGCACGTATGTCGAGATTCTGTAAAAAAGGCTGATAATACCAAAAATGTTTTGCATCATCACGGAAGGTTACAATGACTCAGGGATCGGTTATATTTATACATATCTTAACAATAAACAGTTTATGAGTTAGTGATGGGTGATGCAGTTATTAACGCTAACAAGCAAAGAAACACAATTTGAGTGAAAGATCGGGCGAAACTTCGACTGTTCTTATATCTTTATTTCATATTGATTATTACCCATTGGATATATTCATGTATCTATGAATGTAAACGAATCAATTTAAAATGTATGTTCGTGTTACACCCGGTTCCACCGTGAAGGAAGTCGAAGTACAGGAATACTGCGCGAAGTAAGTTTAAATTTATTCGAATGACATTCACATTAATAACAGGTAGATAAATAAATTATGCTATTATCCACGTCATCTGTCGCCAGGTTCCACGCAGCGACTCGTGACCTAGAGCGATTTCGGAGGGACGCCTGAAGGGTCCGCTGTGGGCGCCTGTTGGTCGGTCGGTTGGCTTCGGATGGGCTCACTTCCTGTCGAAACGATCCTCGAAGGAGTCAAAGATATCCTCGAAGGAGTCGAAGGATCCCTGGTTGCCGTCGGCGGCGACGCCGTTAATGACGGGCACGGCGTTGGACTCGACGACGCGGTATCCGTCGTCGTCGGCGATGTACTTGACGAAGAACTTCTCTCCGTTGGGGGACGTCCAGCTGGAAGGGAAGACAGGCGTTGTGAACGAGGCTTGGCGCCGTCTGGCGTGAGTGTCCCAAAGGGAATGGCTCCAAAGGACGCAACGGAAGGGAAGGCCTCTTACCTGTAGGATCCCTGTACTACCCGGTTGGTGATACCCTGGTCAATGTGGAAGTCATCGAAGTCCAGGTCGAAGACGCTGCCGGGGCGGGCGGCGGCCACGGCGACGAGGGCGAGGAGAGCAATCTGGGGAAAGACCTTCTGGTGGGTATGGCTCGAACGGAAGCATGAAAGGAAATGCAATAACATACTTTGCTCTTGGTGACGTTGGACGAGACAGTAGGTTGAGGAAAGCATCGATAGAGAACAATTTATAGAGATGGTACAGCAGTACTGAATTATATTTATTCGCATACACACACACACAACTTGGTATATGATAATGCAAACAAGGGGCAGACGATCAGGTCAGAATTGCTTATTCATTTGCTATTTCAGGCACCTACAACGAGAAACGAAAATATGAATCATTACTTGACGTCATAACATCTAATATAGTCCAGCTGCATACACACAAACTAAAAAGTAAGAATTCATGTAATTTAGGTATATCCATATTTGTCCCTGTAACTACTGGTGCCATGCATATGCACCAATGACTTACAGCGAACTTCATCTTGACTGTTGAGTGTTGTACTGACTTGTCCCAGGCGAATGTGACTTTTATAAGGAACTGTGTGGCCACGCCTTCCTGACATAACTCGATCGTCTGCTTGAACCAGACCTCGGCCTCGTACCAGGTCTGACCTTGCACTTGCTGTGCTATCAATTGATTGCAAATACGAAGGCGTTTTCCGTTGGAGAGTTACGGAACAACAGAAAAGACGGGTTCTTGATCATCTTTTGTTGTATATATTGTTCTATTTATGAGTCGGTGACTTAGTGATGTTATACTTGGTGACTTATTACGTAATGCCTATGCAATAAGGTATGCAAAACTCTGGCATTGGAGTTGACAGTGAAATCAACTTGTTTGTAAACTGATGTGTTCAACGCAAGGCAGGGATTCTTAGACAATGCGTTCATTATTGCGAAAAGGGGATGTCTAAACTACGCTTAAAGAATACTTAATATGACAAAAAAAATCTGGATATCATTTGTTTATTGCAGAAAAGAGAATTAATAAAGAAAAAAGGTAATATATTAGGAGATTGACTTAAATATGTGAAATCGAAGGGGGTAAAAGGGAACAGAAAAAAAAAAAATCTATAACACTCTTCCCCCCACGCACACACACAAAAAAAAACATACTCTCCTCACACATGCACATTCACACGCACACTCACTCCCTCCCCCTTTCACGCAGAGAAACGAGCAATCACAACTTCCTACGAATATGAAAACCGTTCAAGAAAAATTAGCATTATTGATATTCATTCAGAGAGCGAAATCCACAACAGTCTTTAAAGATCTTCTTTGTTTCATCACATCTAAATGTACAGGAAATCCTGTTATGTACATCTTTAAAAATATGAAGACGTTGATATACTGATAGGAAGATCGATAGTTTGATAAATAAACACAGATGTACTCACATATACGCTCAGATAGACATTCCCAACTGATGTAATATATGTGCCATATGTAAGTTGTATCTGAAGTTGATTTCATTTTTTTCTTCAGAAATCAGAAGAAAAGAAAATTTAATTCATAAATACGAAATATTTGAACCGGGGAAAACGGGGAAAATGAAAAAAAGGGGAAAAAGCTGTGCTCAATTTTTATACTTTTGTGAAATGTTAGTGCTAGTGCTTAGCCACAAAGAAGTCAATTAGCATATTTTTATATATTAGCAAAATATTTGTGTAAATCAATGAAAAGGGTGAACTGGCGAGACAGGTAGTACTCATAATTGGCTCATTGGTGACTAAGTACAAGTGTAGCCATCTAGGTGTAAGGACAGTTAAATAAGTAAACTCACAGTGGGCATGGCATGGACGTACGTGTCAGAAATGAACAAAATTCACTTGATAGAAACTGCTTATACATATGTCTACCTATCTATCTATATATATGTATATAAGTGTATACACACGCACACACACACACACGTGTATGTGTGTGTATGTATGTGTAATTTTATATATGTACATATAAACTATACATACATATACACATGGTAGAAAATCCAACAGTGAACAGACTAGATTTATTGAAAATGAGACCAGGGTTTCGAAATCCTCAAGGATTCCATCTTCAGGTCTGATGGAATGCAGGAGAATTTCGAAACTTTTGTCTCGCTTTCAGTAAATCTAGTTTGTGTACTGTGGGTTTTTCTACCATGGTATCAACACGGTAGTGTTTTATCATTCATATATATATATATATATACATACACACACTTATATATACACATATACATATATCTATATGAATACACACATTCACACACACAAACACACACACACACATTGAAGTTTATATACATATACATACATTTATATATACATGTATATAAATATGAAAAGGAATAATTGATATCGATGTGCATTGAATGAACTTCGTTTTGAAAATAAACGCGGCCACATTCGAATAAGCGTCACGTTAACTCAACATGTCAATCGCAGAAAATGTTTAAGCAATGTGACCGGGTTTCTGCTGTTGAGTCACCGCGAATATTGCCAGTGAGGATAAATACGCTTGCCGCAAGTCGTAAATGAGGGATAGGTAAAAGGTTATGTGCAAAGTAAATATCATAATAGTAAACAGCTAATATTGATTAGCTAATCACGAAGGATACAATGAGCGGCGATAGAATAAACAATGCTTTGAACAAATATGAATCTCAACTACGACTGCTCATAAGTTTTGCTATTATGTCACTGTTTGGTATCATGTGCATAAAAGCATATAGTTATGAATAGAATCATGAATTATATTCCAAAATATGTGTAATTTCTGAAGCGAACATCATCGAAACCACAGTTTTCAAGGGTAAAGGATAGTAATTTTACACCTATATTTACATATTTATTCGAATGGCATTTCCATTAAAACAGATAAAACAATTAAGCTATGAATCCACGTTTTCTTCCGCCAGGTTCCGCACAGCGACCCGCGACCCAGAGCGATTTCGGAGGGACGCTCGAGGGACGCCTGAAGGGTCCGCTGTGGGCGCCTGTTGGTCGGTCGGTTGGCTCCGGATGGGCTCACTTCCTGTCGAAACGATCCTCGAAGGAGTCAAAGATATCCTCGAAGGAGTCGAAGGATCCCTGGTTGCCGTCGGCGGCGACGCCGTTGGTGATGGGCACGGCGTTGGACTCGACGACGCGGTATCCGTTGTCGTCGGCGATGTACTTGACGAAGAACTTCTCTCCGTTGGGGGACGTCCAGCTGGAAGGGAAGGCAGGCGTTGTGAACGAGGCGCCGTCTGGTGTGAGTGTCGCAAATGGAATGGCTCCAAAGGACGCAACGGGAGGGAAGGCCTCTTACCTGTAGGTTCCTTGCATCACCTCGTCGGAAATATCCTGGTCAATGTGGAAGTCATCGAAGTCCAGGTCCACGACGCTGCCGGGGCGGGCGGCGGCCACGGCGACGAGGGCGAGGAGAGCAATCTGGGGAAAGACCTTCTGGTGGGTATGGCTCGAACGGAAGGAGGAAAGGAAATGCCATATGATTGTATCTCGCCCTCAACGACGTAGGCCAGGAGATCAAGCGAAAGTTTACGATTTAGAGATTTAAAGCATTTAAATGTGTTGGTGTACAAATATACACAAGAAGTTTTTTGTAGCATCCCGAAACCCCTAATAGTTTAATACGTTGTTTCATGCTGTATCTTGGTCGTTACAAAGCACGATATCATTTAAGTTTGTACTGGCATAAGAAAGTTTGATATCATAAAAAAAATCAATATTCAATACCAAATATGCTCTTATGATTTTGAACTACAAGCACAACTTTGAGGAAGCTTCAGATAAAATGTGAAAAGTACCTGACAATTCGGCAAGACAAAAAAAAAAAAAAAAAAAAGGAAAAAAAAAATCTTACATACATTATTCTTCATCTGAATAGTGGAAGTTACATGGCGTTTTGCATCTTATCGTATCGAAATCTTAGGCAACTGGGTACATTGATAACAGGCACTTACTGGTCTTCTTGCCTGAATTATATAAATAAATCAAGATAAAGCCTTTTCTTTGATATTTTGAGCCTGTGAGCTCATGCCATTGAGGTAGAGACACATTGCAAATTCTTACCATGTTTCAGCGACAGTCATGACTAACTCCTAATGTTGCTCATATAGTGGGAACATGTATTTGATGTGCTGCTAAAAAAGGCACACAAACACTTCATCCAGATTTTTTTTTTTTTTATCAACAAACAAACGATGCGATTCGTAATAAATGGAAATACAAATCCCTATCTGAGGCGTACGTGAAACATGTCACAGAGTATTATGCTCTGACTGGCTGGCCAGAGTGAATCACACTGTAGCAACGTAGAGGCTTACAAATGAATACAGGCCAATATCACTCATTCATTTGCTATTTAAAGCACCTTCTACTAGGAAGCAGTATTAGAATCATTCAAAATGTGAGATATAGTCTTGATTGATATCCAGTCATACTGAAGAGTAAGAATTCATGTACTCTGTGTATATCTTTCTCTGTTTCTGAAGTTAATGTTTTCACTTGACCAAAACATATGAATCCAATACTTACAGCGAACTTCATCTTGACTGTTGAGTGTTGTACTGACTTGTCCCAGGCGAACGTGACTTTTATAAGGAACTGTGTGGCCACGCCTTCCTGACATGACTCGATCGTCTGCTTGAACCAGACCTCGGCCTCGTACCAGGTCTGACCTTGCACTTGCAGTGCTATCAATTGATTGCAAATACGAAGGCGTTTTAAATTGGAGAGTTACGGAACATCAGAAAAGTTTTGTTCTTCATTTGTTATATATATTTTTCTGTTTATAAGTCGGTGACTTAATGAAATTATGCTTGATGACTTCTTACATAATGCTTATGCAATAAAGTATGCAAAACTCTGGCATTGGAGTTGACAGTGAAATCAACTTGTTTGTAAACTGATGTGTTCAACGCAAGACAGGGATTCTTTGACAATGCGTTCATTATTGCGAAAAGGCGATTTCTAAATTACGCTTAAAGAATAAATAATATGACAAAATCTGCATATCATTTGTTTATTGCAGAAATGAAAATTGTTATAAAAAAAAATGCAGTATTTTAGCAGATTGACTTAAATATGGGTAATCGAACTGGATAAAAAGGAAACAGAGCACTAAAATCAGAAAATCTATAACACTTACCCCCCCACATACAAACATACCCTTCTCACACATACACATTTACATGCACACTCACTCACGCACGTACACACATTCAGACGCACACTCACGCACGCACACACATTCACACGCACACTCACGCACGCACACACATTCACACGCACGCTCACTCCCTCTCCCATTCACGCAGAGAAACGAGCAATCACGACTTTCTAAGAATATAAAAACCGGTCAAGAAAAAGAATAATTTTTGATATTCATTCAGAGCGAAATCCACAACGGTATTTAAAGATCTGATTCTTTGTTTCCTCACACCTAAATGTACATGAAATCCTGTTCTGTACATCTTTAAAAATATGAAGACGTTGATATACCGATATTGAGATCAATAGTTTGATGAATAAACACAAACATACAGATGTACTCACATATTCGCTCAGATAGATACTCCCAACTGATAGAATATGTGTGCCATATGTAAGTCGTATCTGAACTTGATTTCATTTTTTTTTTTTTTCAGAAATCAAAAAAACAAATTTTGATTCACAAATACGAAATATCGGAATTCCATCTCCAGGTCTGACCTGAAGATGGAATGCAGGAGAATTTCGAAACTTTTGTCTCGCTTTCAGTAAATCTAGTTTTTGTACTATGGGTTTTTCTACCATAGTATCAACACGGTAGATTGTTTTAGCATTCCCATATATATACACATATACACACGCACATATATATACATAAATATACATATATACACATATATCTATACCTATCTATATATATGAACACAAACACGCTCACATACACACACATATAAGTATATATATATATATATATATATGTGTATATGAATATATATACACACACATATATATATATATATATTATTACAATAATGTACTCCAGTAAACATAATTATTAAAAATGCTATTGTTGGGTACGGTAACGAGGTAGTTCCTGCAGTAGCGTTCGTCGCCGCCCCCCCCCCCCCCCCCACCGGCTTGCTCACTGCCTTGAGCTCGTGGGGGGTCTTGCCTCGGGCACTCCTCCACTGCCGTAGGCCTGGGCAAGATGTCTCTGCGTTTACGGGTTTGTACTGTCTTTGCTAGGGATTAGGGCGATATTATATCTGTTAATATTATATCGCATAGGTAGGTTTGTCTTGTGTTTTTGTATTTTTCTTTATTGTATAGTGGTGAAGGTAGTAATAAAAATAAGTGATAATTAATTGACTTTATGTATTTTCCAAATCTTAATAATAAATTACTATAAAAAGGATTACAATAAAATAATGAAAGTACTTTATAAAGGAATGATAACACATTGGGACATGATAAATGAATGATTGAATTAACGTATTTAATGGCTATCAGATAACGTTAATGAGTACTGATAAAGATTAAAGAATGAATGACATCAATGAATGAACACTAAGAACCTTGACAACCACTAGTAGTATTTTAACGCAAGGACAGTTGTTGTTACGTGGTATTAGCCATTCAAGATCAGGCCGCATCATTTTGATATTTCGTCTATGATTCTGGCTACCGCATTAGGAGAATTAGAGTTCAGCGGAGCTGCTCTTCCCCTTGAATTCTCTTAGTGACATACCAGCCATAACAATATATATACGCGTGTGTGTATGTGTGTGTGTAAAAGAATTATTGATATCGATGTGTATTGAATAAACTATATTATAAAAATAAATTCAGCCAATTCCGAGTTAGCGTGTCAATGTCAATCGCAGAAAATGTACTTTTGTTTAATTAGGGCTAATGTATCAAGTTTTCGTCGTAAGTGCTGACCATTTGGCAAGGGTAGGATCTCTTATCTTACTGCATGTGGCTTTCATTGTCAGTACTTTTGCGTTTCGTTTTGATTTCGGGAATTCATCTAGGACTAGAACATCGCCTGGAGGATTTAGGATCAACCATTGCGAACAGAACTTGAGTTTAAGCAATGTGACCGGGTTTCTGCTGTTGAGTCACCGCGAATATTGCCAGTGAGGACAAATACGCTTGTCGCAAGTCGTAAATTAGGGATAGGTAAAAGGTTATGTGCAAAGTAAATATCATAATATTAAACAACTAATATTGATTAGCTAATCATGAAGGATACAATGAGCGGCGATAGAATAAACAATGCTTGAACATAATACGAATCTTAACTACGACTGCTCATAAGTTTTGTTATTATGTCACTGGTTGGTATTGTGTGCATAAAAGCATGTAGTCATGAATAGAATCACGCATTATATTCCAATATATGTTTGATTTCTTACAGTTTTCAAGGGTAAAGGATTGTAATTCTACACATATATTTACATATTTATTTGAATGGCATTCCATTAAAACAGATAAATAAATTATGTAATGAATAAATTATACTATGAATCCCGCCAGGTTCCACACAGCGACCCGCGACCCTGAGCGATTTCGGAGGGACGCTCGAGGGACGCCTGAAGGGTCCGCTGTGGGCGCCTGTTGGTCGGTCGGTCGGCTCCGGATGGGCTCACTTCCTGTCGAAACGATCCTCGAAGGAGTCAAAGATATCCTCGAAGGAGTCGAAGGATCCCTGGTTGCCGTCGGCGGCGACGCCGTTGGTGACGGGCACGGCGTTGGACTCGACGACGCGGTATCCGTTGTCGTCGGCGATGTACTTGACGAAGAACTTCTCTCCGTTGGGGGACGTCCAGCTGGAAGGGAAGGCAGGCGTTGTGAACGAGGCTTTGCGCCGTCTGGTGTGAGTGTCCCAAAGGGAATGGCTCCAAAGGACGCAACGGGAGGGAAGGCCTCTTACCTGTAGGTTCCCTGCATCACCTCGTCGGAAATATCCTGGTCAATGTGGAAGTCATCGAAGTCCAGGTCAAAGACGCTGCCGGGGCGGGCGGCGGCCACGGCGACGAGGGCGAGGAGAGCAATCTGGGGAAAGACCTTCTGGTGGGTATGGCTCGAACGGAAGGAGAAAAGGAAATGCAATAAGATTGTATCTCGCTCTCAACGACGTAGGCCAGGAGATCAAGCGAAAGTTTACGATTTAGAGACTTAAAGCATTTAAAAGTGTTGGTGTACAAATATACACAAGCCTTTTTTGTTGCATCTCGAAACCCCTAATATTTGAATACATTGTTTCATGCTGTATCTTGGTCGCGACAAAGCACGATATCATTCAAGTTTGTACTGGGATAAAAAGTTTGATTTCATAAAAAAAATCAATATTCAATACTATATATGCTCTTATGATTTTGAATTACAAGCAAATCTTTCAGGAAGCTTCAGATAAAATGTAAACAGTACCTGACTATTCGGCAAGACGGTGAGAACTATCAAATGTAATGCAGATTCACTCAAAAAAGAAAAGAAAAAATCTTACATTATTCTCCATCTGAATAGTGGAAGTTACATGGCATTTTGCATCTTATCGTATCCAAATCTCAGGCAACTGGGTACATTGATAACGGGCACTTACTAGTCTTCTTGCCTGAATTATATCAATAAATCAAGATATAGCCTTTTCTTTGATATTTTGAGCCTGTGAGCTCATGCCATTGAGGTAGAGACACGTTGCAAATCCTTACCATGTTTCAGCGACAGTCATGACTGACTCTTAATGTTACTCATATAGAGGGAACGTGTATTTGATGTGTTGCTTAAAAGGCACACAAACACTTTATGCAGGATTTTTTTTTTTTTTTTTTTTTTTTTTTTTTTTTTTTTTTTTTTTTAATCAACAAACAAACGATGCGATTCGTAATTAATGGAAATACAAATCCCTATCTGAGGCGTACGTGTAACATGTCACAGAGTATTGTGCTCTGACTGGCTGGCCGGAGTGCATCACACTGTATCTACGTAGAGGCTTACAAATTAATACAGGTTCCATTAATGGGCACTTATAGGGCAAACGTGTATCAAAGTATATCAATGAGTCTGGGGTTTTTGGAAATGCTACAAAAAAGTCCCAAGTACACATTGATATGATGTGATGATGTAAGCCAATATCACTCATTCATTTGCTATTTAAAGCACCTTCTACTAGGAAACAGTATTAGAATCATTCAAAATGTGAGATATAGTCTTGATTGATATCCAGTCATACTGAAGAGTAAGAATTCATGTACTCTGTGTATATCTTTCTCTGTTTCTGAAGTTAATGTTTTCACTTGACCAAAACATATGAACCCAATACTTACAGCGAACTTCATCTTGACTGTTGAGTGTTGTACTGACTTGTCCCAGGCGAACGTGACTTTTATAAGGAACTGTGTGGCCACGCCTTCCTGACATAACTCGATCGTCTGCTTGAACCAGACCTCGGCCTCGTACCAGGTCTGACCTTGCACTTGCTGTGCTATCAATTGATTGCAAATACGAAGGCGTTTTCCGTTGGAGAGTTACGGAACATCAGAAAAGACGGATTCTTGTTCATCATTTGTTATATATATTGTTCTATTTATGAGTCGGTGACTTAGTGATATTATGCTTGATGACTTATTAGGTAATGCCTATGCAATAAGGTATGCTAAATCTGGCATTGAAGTTGACAGTGAAATCAACTTGTTTGTAAACTGATGTGTTCAACGCAAGGTAGGGATTCTTAGACAATGCATTGATTATTGCGAAAAGGCGATTTCTAAACTACGCTTAAAGAATACGTAATATGACTGAACAATCTGGATATCACTTGTCTATTGCAGAAATGAGAATTGATATAGAAAAAGGTAATATATTAGCAGATTGACTGAAATATATGAAATCGAAGGGGGTAAAAGGAAACAGAACACAAAAAAAATGAAATATATAACAGATTTACTCCCCCACCCCCCCACACACACAAACATACCCTACTCACACATACACATTTACACGCACACTCACGCACGCACACACATTCAGACGCACACTCACTCACGCACGCACACACATTCAGACGCTCACTCACTCACGCACGCACACACATTCACACGCAGACTCACGCACGCACACACATTCACACGCACGCTCACCCCCTCTCCCATTCACGCAGAGAAACGAGCAATCACGACTTTCTAAGAATATAAAAACCGGTCAAGAAAAATAATCATTTTTGATATTCATTCAGAGCGAAATCCACAACGGTATTTAAAGATCTGATTCTTTGTTTCCTCACACCTAAATGTACATGAAATCCTGTTCTGTACATCTTTAAAAATATAAAGACGTTGATATACCGATATTGAGATCAATAGTTTGATAAATAAACACAAACATACAGATGTACTCACATATACGCTCAGATAGATACTCCCAACTGATATAATATGTGTGCCATATGTAAGTCGTATCTGAAGTTGATTTCATTTTTTTTTTCAGAAACCAAAAAAACAAATTTTGATTCACAAATACGAAATATCGGAATTCCATCTCCAGGTCTGACCTGAAGATGGAATGCAGGAGAATTTCGAAACTTTTGTCTCGCTTTCAGTAAATCTAGTTTTTGTACTATGGGTTTTTCTATCATAGTATCAACACGGTAGATTGTTTTAGCATTCCCATATATATACACATATACACACGCACATATATACATAAATATACATATATATACATAAATATACATATATACACATATATCTATACTTATCTATATATATGAACACAAACACGCTCACATACACACATATAAGTATGTATATACATATGTATATATGAATATATATACACACACACAAATATATATATATATATATGTTATTACAATAATGTAATCCAGTAAACATAATTATCAAAAATGCTATTGTTGGGTACGGTAACGAGGCAGTTCCTGCAGTAGCGTTCGTCGCCGCCCCCCCCCCCCCCCCCCCCACCACCACCACCGTCTTGCTCACTGCCTTGAGCTCGTGGGGGGTCTTGCCTCGGGCACTCCTCCACTGCCGTAGGCCTGGGCAAGATGTCTCTGCGTTTACGGGTTTGTACTTTCTTTGCTAGGGATTAGGGCGATATTATATCTGTTAATATTATATCGCATAGGTAGGTTTGTCTTGTGTTTTTGTATTTTTCTTTATTGTATAGTGGTGAAGGTAGTAATAAGAATAAGTGATAATTAATTGACTTTATGTATTTTCCAAATCTTAATAATAAATTACTATAAAAAGGATTACAATAAAATAATGAAAGTACTTTATAAAGGAATGATAACACATTGGGACATGATAAATGAATGATTGAATTAACGTATTTAATGGCTATCAGATAACGTTAATGAGTACTGATAAAGATTAAAGAATGAATGACATCAATGAATGAACACTAAGAACCTTGACAACCACTAGTAGTATTTTAACGCAAGGACAGTTGTTGTTACGTGGTATTAGCCATTCAAGATCAGGCCGCATCATTTTGATATTTCGTCTATGATTCTGGCTACCGCATTAGGAGAATTAGAGTTCAGCGGAGCTGCTCTTCCCCTTGAATTCTCTTAGTGACATACCAGCCGTAACAATATATATACG
The DNA here is from genome assembly GCF_019202785.1 of Penaeus chinensis. Taxonomy (NCBI): domain Eukaryota; kingdom Metazoa; phylum Arthropoda; class Malacostraca; order Decapoda; family Penaeidae; genus Penaeus; species Penaeus chinensis. Next base: position 413,158 of record NC_061834.1, on the reverse strand, counting down.
CGTGTGTGTATGTGTGTGTGTAAAAGAATTATTGATATCGATGTGTATTGAATAAACTATATTATAAAAATAAATTCAGCCAATTCCGAGTTAGCGTGTCAATGTCAATCGCAGAAAATGTACTTTTGTTTAATTAGGGCTAATATATCAAGTTTTCGTCGTAAGTGCTGGCCATTTCGCGAGGGTAGGATCTCTTAGCTTACTGCATGTGGCTTTCATTGTCAGTACTTTTGCGTTTCGTTTTGATTTCGGGAATTCATCTAGGACTAGAACATCGCCTGGAGGATTTAGGATCAACCATTGCGAACAGAACTTGAGTTTAAGCAATGTGACCGGGTTTCTGCTGTTGAGTCACCGCGAATATTGCCAGTGAGGACAAATACGCTTTTCGCAAGTCGTAAATGAGGGATAGGTAAAAGGTTATGTGCAAAGTAAATATCATAATAGTAAACAACTAATATTGATTAGCTAATCATGAAGGATACAATGAGCGGCGATAGAATAAACAATGCTTTGAACTTAATATGAATCTTAACTACGACTGCTCATAAGTTTTGCTATTATGTCACTGGTTGGTATTGTGTGCATAAAAGCATGTAGTCATGAATAGAATCACGCATTATATTCCAATATATGTTTGATTTCTTACAGTTTTCAAGGGTAAAGGATTGTAATTCTACACATATATTTACATATTTATTTGAATGGCATTCCATTAAAACAGATAAATAAATTATGCTATGAATAAATTATACTATGAATCCCGCCAGGTTCCACACAGCGACCCGCGACCCTGAGCGATTTCGGAGGGACGCTCGAGGGACGCCTGAAGGGTCCGCTGTGGGCGCCTGTTGGTCGGTCGGTCGGCTCCGGATGGGCTCACTTCCTGTCGAAACGATCCTCGAAGGAGTCAAAGATATCCTCGAAGGAGTCGAAGGATCCCTGGTTGCCGTCGGCGGCGACGCCGTAAATGACGGGCACGGCGTTGGACTCGACGACGCGGTATCCGTTGTCGTCGGCGATGTACTTGACGAAGAACTTCTCTCCCTTGGGGGACGTCCAGCTGGAAGGGAAGGCAGGCGTTGTGAACGAGGCTTGGCGCCGTCTGGTGTGAGTGTCCCAAAGGGAATGTCTCCAAAGGACGCAACGGGAGGGAAGGCCTCTTACCTGTAGGATCCCTCCACTACCCGGTTGGTGATACCCTGGTCAATGTGGAAGTCATCGAAGTCCAGGTCAAAGACGCTGCCGGGGCGGGCGGCGGCCACGGCGACGAGGGCGAGGAGAGCAATCTGGGGAAAGACCTTCTGGTGGGTATGGCTCAAACGGAAGGAGAAAAGGAAATGCAATAAGATTGTATCTCGCCCTCAACGACGTAGGCCAGGAGATCAAGAGAAAGTTTACGATTTAGAGACTTAAAGCATTTAAATGTGTTGGTGTACAAATATACACAAGTCCTTTTTGTAGCATCCCGAAACCCCTAATATTTTAGTACATTGTTTCATGCTGTATCTTGGTTGCTACAAAGCACAATATCATTCAAGTTTGTACTGGCATAAGAAAGTTTGATTTCATATAAAAAAATCAATATTCTTTACTAAATATGCTTTAATGATTTTGAATTACAAGCAAAACATTGAGGAAGCTTCAGATAAAATGTAAAAAGTACCTGACTATTCGGGAAGACGGTGAGAACTTCCAAATGTATTTCAGATTCACTCAAAAATGAAAAAAAAAATGAAAAAAAAATTAAAAAGTTACATTGCGTTTTGCATCTTATCGTATCGAAATCTCAGGCAACTGTATACATTGATAACGGGCACTTACTAGTCTTCTTGCCTGAATTATATCAATAAATCAAGATATAGCCTTTTCTTTGATATTTTAAGCCTGTGAGCTTATGCCATTGAGGTAGAGACACGTTGCAAATTCTTACCATGTTTTAGCGAGTCATGACTGACTCCTAATGTTGCTCATATAGAGGGAACATGTATTTGATGTGCTGCTAAAAAGGCACACAAACACTTTATGCAGGATTTTTTTTTTTTTTTTTTTTTTTTTTTATGTTTTTATCAACAAACAAACGATGCGATTCGTAATTAATGGAAATACAAATGCCCTATCTGAGGCGTACGTGTAACATGTCACAGAGTATTGTGCTCTGACTGGCTGGCCGGAGTGCATCACATTGTATCAAAATAGAGGCTTACAAATGAATACAGGTTCCATTAATGTGCACTTATAGGGCAAACATGTATCAAAGTATATCAATGAGTCTGGGGTTTTCGGAAATGCTACAAAAAAGTCCCAAGTACACATCGATATGATGTGATGATGCAGGCCAATATCACTCATTCATTTGCTATTTAAAGCACCTTCTACTAGGAAACGGTATTAAAATCATTCAAAATGTGAGATATAGTCTTGATCGATATCCAGTCATACTGAAGAGTAAGAATTCATGTACTCTGTGTATATCTTTCTCTGTTTCTGAAGTTAATGTTTTCACTTGACCAAAACATATGAACCCAATACTTACAGCGAACTTCATCTTGACTGTTGAGTGTTGTACTGACTTGTCCCAGGCGAACGTGACTTTTATAAGGAACTGTGTGGCCACGCCTTCCTGACATGACTCGATCGTCTGCTTGAACCAGACCTCGGCCTCGTACCAGGTCTGACCTTGCACTTGCTGTGCTATCAATTGATTGCAAATACGAAGGCGTTTTCCGTTGTTACGGAACATCAGAAAAGACGGATTCTTGTTCATCATTTGTTATATATATTGTTCTATTTATGAGTCGGTGACTTAGTGATATTATGCTTGATGACTTATTACGCAATGCTTATGATATAAAGTATGCAAAACTCTGGCATTGGAGTTGACAGTGAAATCAACTTGTTTGTAAACTGATGTGTTCAACGCAAGACAGGGATTCTTAGACAATGCATTGATTATTGCGAAAAGGCGATTTCTAAACTACGCTTAAGGAATACATAATATGACTGAACAATCTGGATATCAATTGTTTATTGCAGAAATGAGAATTGATATAGAAAAAGGTAATATATTAGCAGATTGACTGAAATATATGAAATCGAAGGGGGTAAAAGGAAACAGAACACAAAAAAAATGAAATATATAACAGATTTACTCCCCCCCCCCCCCACACACACACAAACATACCCTACTCACACATACACATTTACACGCACACTCACGCACGCACACACATTCAGACGCTCACTCACTCACGCACGCACACACATTCACACGCACACTCACGCACGCACACACATTCACACGCACGCTCACTCCCTCTCCCATTCACGCAGAGAAACGAGCAATCACTTTCTAAGAATATAGAAACCGGTCAAGAAAAATAATCATTTTTGATATTCATTCAGAGCGAAATCCACAACGGTATTTAAAGATCTGATTCTTTGTTTCCTCACACCTAAATGTACATGAAATCCTGTTCTGTACATCTTAAAAAATATGAAGACGTTGATATACCGATATTGAGATCAATAGTTTGATGAATAAACACAAACATACAGATGTACTCACATATACGCTCAGATAGATACTCCCAACTGATAGAATATGTGTGCCATATGTAAGTCGTATCTGAAGTTGATTTCATTTTTTTTTTCAGAAACCAAAAAAACAAATTTTGATTCACAAATACGAAATATCGGAATTCCATCTCCAGGTCTGACCTGAAGATGGAATGCAGGAGAATTTCGAAACTTTTGTCTCGCTTTCAGTAAATCTAGTTTTTGTACTATGGGTTTTTCTACCATAGTATCAACACGGTAGATTGTTTTAGCATTCCCATATATATACACATATACACACGCACATATATATACATTAATATACATATATACACATATATCTATACCTATCTATATATATGAACACAAACACGCTCACATACACACACATATAAGTATGTATATACATATGTATATATGAATATATATACACACACAAATATATATATATATATATATATATATATATATATGTTATTACAATAATGTAATCCAGTAAACATAATTATCAAAAATGCTATTGTTGGGTACAGTAACGAGGCAGTTCCTGCAGTAGCGTTCGTCGCCGCCCCCCCCCCCCCCCCCAACACCACCGTCTTGCTCACTGCCTTGAGCTCGTGGGGGGTCTTGCCTCGGGCACTCCTCCACTGCCGTAGGCTTGGGCAAGATGTCTCTGCGTTTACGGGTTTGTACTTTCTTTGCTAGGGATTAGGGCGATATTATATATGTTAATATTATATCGCATAGGTAGGTTTGTCTTGTGTTTTTTATTTTTCTTTATTGTATAGTGGTGAAGGTAGTAATAAAAATAAGTGATAATTAATTGACTTTATGTAT
>NC_061834.1:398051-408663 GCF_019202785.1 Penaeus chinensis | reverse complement strand
CTGATTAAACCCTAAAGTTAATTTATCTTTGGGAACTTTCTGGGGACTGTGTTTGTTTGATATCAACTGATTTCATTTAACCCAGTCGCCCCTGATTTTTGTTCTGCCCCTTGTAGTTTTTGGTGAATTTTGTTACATACAGATGGCTCCACATGTGCTCAGCCGGCAAGGAGTCTCTTAGTAGGCCCCAAAGACCGATCCTGATTTCCACATTCCTTGAATTGGCGGGAAAATGATTTTTTAAAAAAATTAATCCCATTGCTATCAATGGGATTCAACGAGCTCTTGAAGAGACAACACCTTGTTTAAACGCAGCAACAATAAGTAATAAGTCTTGCGCCACTTGAGCTACCCTGGAGCCCGGGGCCTCTCGTCTCGCCTGACATTATTGTTTCTGAGTTCTTAAAGTAACTAAAATAAAGTAAAATCCTGTAATTGCAGAACATTTGTTGTGCTTTGCCAGCACCTTCAGTGCTCTTGCTTTGCAGGTGACACGAGGCTACAGTAGTAGTAGTCAGCACCCCACCCCAGACCCGCAGCTCTCTTCTACACCAGGGTAGCCCTTGTGGCTTTGACCCCTGGGTAGGGAGGCCCAGTAGTCTGGGGCGTCATTTGGGCGCACTTTTTCTTTGGTCCTGAAATCTTTTCCTTTATAATGTGACTTTCCTGAGCCTACCGGAGTTCCTCGGAACTCCCGTATTCGCTTGGGGGGGTGGGCATTGAATTACCGTTCTTCGCCTAGGCAAGTTCGGCGGTAAGGAAGTGTCCCACACATAACTCGATCCCTCTGTGGTACTGGAGAACGCAACCAGGCTTCCACTGAGGGGGTAGAGGACGAAATACTGATCTACTCTCTTAGCTATTGCAGTTAGGTTGATAACAACAGTTAAGAGGTTTTTGTCCCTTCAGGACTACGACTTTGAGCAGAGGGGTCGGACCTGGTCCGATACCCAGAATGAATGACTCCCCGGCTACCCCTTCTCCTCCTCAAGGAGGGGGGGCGACTCATGACCACTCTCTGACAACGAACAATGGTACCCCCACTAATGACAAGACGAGACGACCAATTTTCAAAATCCCCACCCAGAATGCAAGGTTCGCGAATGTAAAATGCGTGAACGAAAATCAGTCGCTTATGAACATAAACCCCTTTATCATCAAAAAGGTCCTTGATGGTCAAGTGGACGGCGATTTTGATTTTGTAAAAAAATTGCGAGATGGAAGCCTCCTTGTAAAAGTACAATACAACTCCCAGATTAAGGATTTACTTAAGCTGACGCAAATTCATGATCTTCGAGTAAAAGTAACTATTCCTATTGGCCCAAATACCTGTAAGGGAGTAATCTTTCACAGGGATTTGAGGACGATGGATGAAAGTGAAATTCTTGAGAGCATGAAGGACCAAGACGTAGTGGACGTTCATTGTATGACCAAGAAGGACGGGAATGTACGAACGAAAACTGGACTGTGTTTTTTGACCTTTGCTTTGAATAAAATCCCAGAATATGTCAATGTCGGTTATGAACGTGTTCAAGTAAGACCTTATGTCCAAAAGCCAATGCATTGTAATAGATGCCAAAAATTCGGACACACCTCATTAAGATGTATTGACAAAGATTCTTCTAAATTCACTTGCCGTAAATGTGCTGAGGCCCATGACACCATCACATGTACTAGCAAAATTTCCAAATGTGCTAACTGTGAAGGTCCCCATCATTCAGGATCTGCCGAGTGCAGCATCCTGAAGAAGGAGACTGAAACATTGGCATATATGAGAAAGCATGAAGTTAGTTATACTGAAGCTAAGAGGAAAGTGGAAAGTTTGACACACAAACCTGATACTTCCTATGCTGCAGCAGTAACTAGCAACACCCCTAGTGCAAGTGATGTCAGTCAGCAGCTTGCAGCCAAGGATAAGGAAATTGCTGAACTTAAACAAACCGTTAAAGAACTAAACATTAAAGTATATCAACTGACAAAATTGGTCGACCAAATGGCTGCATCAACCCAGCCAAAACATCATAAGGAGGAAGATACCGAATCACAGTCCGGAGCGCACCTTCCCGTCCGGGCTACTCCTGTGAGGACTTCGTCTGGCTCGCGATCGGTTTCTCGAGAGAGAAGCAGGTCGCAGTCTGTCAGTCGTCTCCCTCGCCAGGAGGTGCAGGACATGGAGGCTTCTGTCTCCAAACCATCCCGTGAGAGGTCCCCGGGAAGCGAGGGAGAGGAGGCGCCTCCCTCCCATAAAAAGAAAATAAAAACTGGTGGACAAGGCACTTCCAAACCCCATAAAACGTAATCATCGCGTCAACCATTATACAATGGAACTGTCGAAGTATTAGATCTAAAGTAAATGACCTTAAATTATTAGCCTCGTCCTATGCTCCCGATATTATCGTTCTCCAAGAAACTCATTTGACAAACCTCGTCTCGGACGAGGTCGTATCACTCAGGAACTACCATTTATGTCGGAAGGATCGTGAGGGTAGGGGTGGAGGCGGAGTCGCCATGTACATCCACCAAAGCCTCCCTTTTACAGAAGTGACTATTGATTCTACTTTGGAGTTTGTCGCATGCAAAGTAAAAATTAATGGCACGTATCTGGCTATATGTTCAGTTTACTGTCCGCCTGATAAAGTGATAATCTATGATGAGCTTTTTGCTCTTCAGGAACGTCTGCCACAAAATAAAGTAATTTTAGGTGATTTTAATGCTCATCATACGTTATGGGGTTCCCTACGGGTGGATGGTAGAGGTGAGCAAGTAGTTAAGCTGATTAACGAGTCTGATCTAGTCCTTCTGAATGATGGTAGTCCCACGCGGGTGGACGATAATACCGGGAATTTGAGCTTTATAGACATATCACTGGTCTCATCATCAGTAGCAGCCAAGTGCCTGTGGCACACCATTGACGACTCGTTGGGAAGCGATCATCTTCCTATCTTGATTAAATATTCATGCGACACAGTGAGAACGCCTTCAGCGCCAAAATTTAACGTAAAAAAAGCAGACTGGGTCGCCTTCACAAGGAGCGTCAAGCTCGAACTTGTTGGAGAAACCATTGATGATAAAGTAAGCAATATTCAGAATTCGATTATAGAAGCAGCTTTGCTATCCATTCCTAAAACTTCGACAGATAGCGTTAAGCATAGAGTTCCATGGTGGACACCAGATTGCCGCAGGGCGCTGTGCCGACGCAATAAGGCCTACAGGCTTTTCCAAAAAAACATCACAAATGAGAACTTTTGCAACTACAAACAAGCAAGAGCTAGGGCTCGTAGAGTAATAAGACAAGCAAAAAGAGACTCCTGGCGGAGCTTTGTCTCTACAATAAATAGCAATACCAAAATATCAGAGGTTTGGTCCACTATCAATAAAATAAATAAGAAAAAAAACATCATTCAAAATTAACAATATCATAGAAGAGGGTAACAATTTAGATTCACCTAGAGACATCGCTAATGCACTCGCCAGGCAGTTCTCTCATACAAGCAGCTCAGCAAACTACCATCACGCATTCTTGCCCATCAAGGAAGCGGCTGAGCTGCAACCAATTCACTTTGCCACAGGAGATGACTTTGATTACAATAAAGATCTTACAATGGATGAGCTTGTCCGAGCCCTAGAAGCCTGTAGAGGAACATCCCCAGGCCCCGATGAGATTCGATATGAGATGATGAAGCATCTTAATCATGATGACATGATTAAGTTGCTAGAAGTGTACAATGAAATTTGGAAAAGCCACACTTTTCCAAACTCATGGCACTTTGCCCACATCATTCCCATATTGAAAGGAGGGGGTAATCCCAGATTTGCCATCTCCTACCGCCCAATTGCGTTGACAAGTTGCTTATGCAAGGTCATGGAACGAATTGTTAACAGTAGGCTATTGCATTTTTTAAATTCCAGTAATTTACTAGTTGACGAGCAGTGCGGTTTCCGAAAGGGACGCCAAACTCTCGATCAACTAGTAAAGCTGGACAGTCATATTCAAGAGGCAATTGCCAAAAAAGATTTTTTGATTTCAGTATTTTTAGATATAGAAAAAGCCTACGACATGACATGGCGATATGGCCTACTCAGAAAACTTTATGCTTTCGGATTACGTGGAAACTTGCCTTGTTTTATACAAAATTTCATTTCTGACAGAACGTTTTCTGTCAAATTGTTTTCTGACAATGTCACTTTTTCGGACATTTTTGTCCAGGCAAACGGGGTCCCACAAGGAAGTGTCTTGTCACCAACTCTATTTCTATGTATGATAAATGACATCTTACCAGCTCCTCCTCGGAATCTTAAATACTCACTGTACGCTGATGATTGTGCATTATGGCATTCCAGCAATAATGCAGAATTCTCAGCAAATCGCATCCAATTGGCACTGGATATGATTCATAACTGGGGCCTCCAGTGGGGTTTTAAGTTTTCCATTAGAAAGAGTATTGGGGTAATTTTTTCACATAGGAGGAAGCCGAACATCAGGCTAACTCTAGACAACCACCCAATACCTATTCGAAATTCTGCAAGATTTCTTGGGCTACTTTTTGATAGTAGACTCAATTGGAAAGACCACATTGGTCAGTTAAAAAATAAATGTCAAAGAGCACTAAATTTATTAAAGTGCATTTCTGGTAATAAATGGGGAGCTGATAGACAGTCTTTGCTAATGGTATATAAAGCCCTGATTAGGTCTAAAGTAGACTATGGGTCAATCGTGTATGGTTCGGCATCGAAAACAAGTTTGAAAGGATTGGATGCTGTGCAGAATGCTTGTTTGCGTGTGTGTCTTGGAGCCCTAAAATGTACTCGGATCGAGCGTCTTGAGGTGGAGTCAGGAGTACCTCCCCTCCGACTCAGACGCGGCCAGTTGGCACTGACTTATGCCGCAAAGGTGGCTCGAGACCCGAGCCACCCTAATGGCAATGGAGGCACTAGGCCCTTTGCCACGAGACTCCACGACCTCGTCGAGAAAGTCGGTATAGATCTCTCTACCATCGATACCCTGGTTCAGTCAAATATAGCGCCATGGGAAACCCCCAATTTTTCTATTATGGAAGCCTGGCTTCCATCAGCCAAGGCCATGGCGCCGGAGGGTGAGGTACGCCAGAGGTTCAGAGAGATCCTTATTAAACATCTATCCTTTTTTCATATATATACCGACGGCTCCAAGACAGATGAGTGTGTAGGTGCGGGTGTATGGTCGACTGAATGTGAACTAAAGTTTAGACTGCCGAATCATACATCGATTTTTCTTGCTGAACTTTTTGCCATTGATAAAGCCATTGATTTTGCACTATCGACGACCCACGATAGAATAGTCATTTTTTCAGATTCATTAAGTTCACTTAAAGCTATTAAATCCTTAGAAACCACTAAAAATGAATTGCTGGGTAATATCATTCGTAAGTTACACGGTGCCAACAAATCAATCAAGCTAATATGGGTACCAGGTCACACTGGTATTCATGGTAATGAACAGGCTGACAAACTAGCCGGGTCAACTGGCGATCTGGACACTACCATAGTTCGTACAGATCTCAGGTGTTTTGTGTCTCTTATAAAAGCAAAAATACATCTCCTGTGGCAAAGTGAGTGGACCAACCTCCAACTCAACAAAATAAAACACACAATAGACCTGTGGGACACATCCCACAGGAAAGACAGAAGGGAGGAGGTGGTGTTGGCCCGCCTTAGGGTCAACTCTACCAAGCTCACCCACCTCACTCCCTATATTGAAAAAAAATTTCCACCACAATGTCCCCTCTGCAACACCAACCTTACCATACCACACATCCTCATGGTATGCCAACAACACCATGCCCATAGACAAAAAATAAAACACTATTTCCAACAAATAAATAAAGAATTTTCATTAACAAATTTATTATCAGACAACGAAAAAATAATCAGTAAAGTAATCACTTTTTTAAGGGAGACAAAACTTTATGACCTTATATAGATTGATAGAATAAATAGGATCCATTGGCTTAATAACCTTGGCCACATGCCGCTGGTTGATAGCCAAGAAATCCAACAAAGAAAAGAAAGAAAAGAAAAGCTATCAATACCACTCGTGTTTCAGACTTCGTTGAGTCAACACCTTGTCCGTAACGCAGCAGCAATAAACTTAAAAATCTTGTGCCACAAGAGCTACCCTGGAGCCCGGGGCCTCTCGTCTCACTTGATATTATTGCTTCTGAGTTGTAAAGTAAATTAAATAAAGTAAATCCTGTAATTACAGATCATTATAGTGCTTAGCTAGCACCTTCAGTGCTCTAGTATTTGCAGGTGACACGAGGCTACAGTAGTAGTAGTCAGCACCCCACCCCAGACCCGCAGCTCTCTTCTACACCAGGGTAGCCCTTGTGGCTTTGACCCCTGGGTAGGGAGGCCCAGTAGTCTGGGGCGTCATTTGGGCGCACTTTTTCTTTGGTCCTGAAATCTTTTCCTTATAATGTGACTTTCCTGAGCCTACCGGAGTTCCTCGGAACTCCCGTATTCGCTTGGGGGGTGGGCATTGAATTACCGTCCTTCGCCTAGGCAAGTTCGGCGGTAAGGAGGTGTCCCACACATAACTCGATCCCTCTGTGGTACTGGAGAACGCAACCAGGCTTCCACTGGGGGGGTAGAGGACGAAAAACTGCCTTCCTCTCTTAGCTATTGCTGTTAGGTTGATACCAAAAGTTAAGAGGTTTTTTGTCCCTTCAGGACTAAGATTTTGAGGAAAGGGGTCGGACCTGGTCCGATACCCAGTATGAGTGATACCCCGGCTACCCCTTCTCCTCCTCAAGGAGGAGGGGCGACTAACGACCCTTCTAAGACCAATCTGATGACGAACAATGGAACCCCCACTAATGACAAGACGAGACGACCAATTTTCACAATCCCCACCCAGAATGCAAGGTTCGCGAATGTAAAATGCGTGAATGAAAATCAGTCGCTTCTGAACGTGAACCCCTTTATCATCAAAAAGGTCCTTGATGGTCAAGTGGACGGCGACTTTGATTTTGTAAAAAAATTGCGAGATGGAAGCCTCCTTGTTAAAGTACAATACAACTCCCAGATTAAGGATTTACTTAAGCTGACGCAAATTCATGATCTTCGAGTTAAAGTAACTATTCCTATTGGCCCAAATACCTGTAAGGGAGTAATCTTTCACAGGGATTTGAGGACGATGGATGAAAGTGAAATTCTTGAGAGCATGAAGGACCAAGACGTAGTGGACGTTCATTGTATGACCAAGAAGGACGGGAATGTGCGAACGAAAACTGGACTGTGTTTTTTGACTTTTGCCTTGAATAGAATCCCTGAATATGTCAATGTCGGTTATGAACGTGTACAAGTAAGACCTTATGTCCAAAAGCCAATGCATTGTAATAGATGCCAAAAATTCGGACACACCTCATTAAGATGTATTGACAAAGATTCTTCTAAATTCACTTGCCGTAAATGTGCTGAAGCCCATGACACCATCACATGTACTAGCAAAATTTCCAAATGTGCTAACTGTGAAGGTCCCCATCATTCAGGATCTGCCGAGTGCAGCATCCTGAAGAAGGAGACTGAAACATTGGCATATATGAGAAAGCATGAAGTTAGTTATACTGAAGCTAAGAGGAAAGTGGAAAGTTTGACACACAAACCCGATACTTCCTATGCTGCAGCGGTAACTAGCAACAACCCTAGTACAAGTGATATCAGTCAACAGCTTGCAGCTAAGGATAAGGAAATTGCCGAACTCAAACAAACCGTTAAAGATTTAAATATTAAAGTATATCAACTGACAAAATTGGTTGATCAAATGGCTGCATCAACCCAGCCTAAACATCTTAAGGAAGCAGACACCGAATCACAGTCCGGAGCGCACCTTCCCGTCCGGGCTACTCCTGTGAGGACTTCGTCTGGCTCGCGATCGGTTTCTCGAGAGAGAAGCAGGTCGCAGTCTGTCAGTCGTCTCCCTCGCCAGGAGGTGCAGGACATGGAGGCTTCTGTCTCCAAACCATCCCGTGAGAGGTCCCCGGGAAGCGAGGGAGAGGAGGCGCCTCCCTCCCATAAAAAGAAAATAAAAACTGGTGGACAAGGCACTTCCAAACCCCATAAAACGTAATCATCGCGTCAACCATTATACAATGGAACTGTCGAAGTATTAGATCTAAAGTAAATGACCTTAAATTATTAGCCTCGTCCTATGCTCCCGATATTATCGTTCTCCAAGAAACTCATTTGACAAACCTCGTCTCTGACGAGGTCGTATCGCTCAGGAACTACCATTTATGTCGGAAGGATCGTGAGGGTAGGGGTGGAGGCGGAGTCGCCATGTACATCCACCAAAGCCTCCCTTTTACAGAAGTGACTATTGATTCTACTTTGGAGTTTGTCGCATGCAAAGTAAAAATTAATGGCACGTATCTGGCTATATGTTCAGTTTACTGTCCGCCTGATCAAGTGATAATCTATGATGAGCTTTTTGCTCTTCAGGAACGTCTGCCACAAAATAAAGTAATTTTAGGTGATTTTAATGCTCATCATACGTTATGGGGTTCCCTACGGGTGGATGGTAGAGGTGAGCAAGTAGTTAAGTTGATTAACGAGTCCGATTTAGTCCTTCTGAATGATGGTAGTCCCACGCGGGTGGACGATAATACCGGGAATTTGAGCTTTATAGACATATCACTGGTCTCATCATCAGTAGCAGCCAAGTGCCTGTGGCACACCATTGACGACTCGTTGGGAAGCGATCATCTTCCTATCTTGATTAAATATTCATGCGACACAGCGAGAACGCCTTCAGCGCCTAAATTTAACGTTAAAAAAGCAGACTGGGTCGCCTTCACAAGGAGCGTCAAGCTCGAACTTGTTGGAGAAACCATTGATGATAAAGTAAACAATATTCAGAATTCGATTTTAGAAGCAGCTTTGCTATCCATTCCTAAAACTTCGACAGATAGCGTTAAGCATAGAGTTCCATGGTGGACACCAGATTGCCGCAGGGCGCTGTGCCGACGCAATAAGGCCTACAGGCTTTTCCAAAATAACATCACTAATGAGAACTTTTGCAACTACAAACAAGCAAGAGCTAGGGCTCGTAGAGTAATAAGACAAGCAAAAAGAGACTCCTGGCGGAGCTTTGTCTCTACAATAAATAGCAATACCAAAATATCAGAGGTTTGGTCCACTATCAATAAAATAAATAAGAAAAAAACATCATTCAAAATTAACATCATCATAGAAGAGGGTAATAATTTAGATTCACCTAGAGACATCGCTAATGCACTCGCCAGGCAGTTCTCTCATACAAGCAGCTCAGCAAACTACCATCACGCATTCCTGCCCATCAAGGAAGCGGCTGAGCTGCAACCAATTCACTTTGCCACAGGAGATGACTTTGATTACAATAAAGATCTTACAATGGATGAGCTTGTCCGAGCCCTAGAAGCCTGTAGAGGAACATCCCCAGGCCCCGATGAGATTCGATATGAGATGATGAAGCATCTTAATCATGATGACATGATTAAGTTGCTAGAAGTGTACAATGAAATTTGGAAAAGCCACACTTTTCCAAACTCATGGCACTTCGCCCACATCATTCCCATATTGAAAGGAGGGGGTAATCCCAGATTTGCCATCTCCTACCGCCCAATTGCGTTGACAAGTTGCTTATGCAAGGTCATGGAACGAATTGTTAACTGTAGGCTATTGCATTTTTTAAATTCCAGTAATTTACTAGTTGACGAGCAGTGCGGTTTCCGAAAGGGACGCCAAACTCTCGATCAACTAGTAAAGCTGGACAGTCATATTCAAGAGGCAATTGCCAAAAAAGATTTTTTGATTTCAGTATTTTTAGATATAGAAAAAGCCTACGACATGACATGGCGATATGGCCTACTCAGAAAACTTTATGCTTTCGGATTACGTGGAAACTTGCCTTGTTTTATTCAAAATTTCATTTCTGACAGAACGTTTTCTGTCAAATTGTTTTCTGACAATGTCACTTTTTCGGACATTTTTGTCCAGGCAAACGGGGTCCCACAAGGAAGTGTCTTGTCACCAACTCTATTTCTATGTATGATAAATGACATCTTACCAGCTCCTCCTCGGAATCTTAAATACTCACTGTACGCTGATGATTGTGCATTATGGCATTCCAGCAATAATGCAGAATTCTCAGCAAATCGCATCCAATTGGCACTGGATATGATTCATAACTGGGGCCTCCAGTGGGGTTTTAAGTTTTCCATTAGAAAGAGTATTGGGGTAATTTTTTCACATAGGAGGAAGCCGAACATCAGGCTAACTCTAGACAACCACCCAATACCTATTCAAAATTCTGCAAGATTTCTTGGGCTACTTTTTGATAGTAGACTCAATTGGAAAGACCACATTGGTCAGTTAAAAAAATAAATGTCAAAGAGCACTAAATTTATTAAAGTGCATTTCTGGTAATAAATGGGGAGCTGATAGACAGTCTTTGCTAATGGTATATAAAGCCCTGATTAGGTCTAAAGTAGACTATGGGTCAATCGTGTATGGTTCGGCATCGAAAACAAGTTTGAAAGGATTGGATGCTGTGCAGAATGCTTGTTTGCGTGTGTGTCTTGGAGCCCTAAAATGT
>NC_061834.1:363051-378051 GCF_019202785.1 Penaeus chinensis | reverse complement strand
GTTGTCGGTGTTTTTGTGTCTTTTGCTCAGAGGGATTGTTGTATTTGTTTTGTATTGTTGTACGGATGTCGAGTGTTGTTTGTTAGTTTGTCGACAAAATTGTGGTAAAGGGGAGAGGGAAGGGTGGGGATATATTTTGTTCGTATGTATTATCATAATTGCGACATATAATATAAATCTTTTCTTTACTAACCCTGTGCTGAAGTCTAATATCGGTTGTCGTTAAAGACACACACGCAGACATGTCATTTTATAGTATGCATACGTATACATACTCGTAGTCATATGTATCTACCATCGTTATCATAGCAAAACAAAATTAAAAATCTAAAATAAGATGATGATGATAAGTGATATCTTCACCTCTACTCACAACCTGGTTCCCAGAATAATCCAATCTTTCATCTCTGTCTAATTCGCGCAACTCTTCTCTCTCTTAGCTGGACATCCCCGGAAGGAAACGATTTCAAAGTCATTTACGTGGCTGACGAAGACGGGTATCGTGTGGTCGAGTCCAATGCCGTTCCTGTCAATGCTGACGGCGTAGCTGCTGACGGGAATCAGGGGTCCTTCACCTCAGAAGAAGGAGAAGGAGGAGATGAGGAAGAAGGAGATGAAGAAGAACGATGATGAGGAGACGAGATTGAGAGAGATCATTAGAATTAGAATGCTTGTTGTCTAACTTCGATGTTGAATAAAGTTAATTTATACTGTTGGTTGCAGTTTGTTTTGGGACCTTGAGGGCACCTCATATTCACTCTATTTTACAAACACAGACACACAAACACATCGGTGGGTATACGTTCCTGTGATTGTGTCCATGAACATGTGTCCACACACACACACACACACACACACACACACACACAGACACACACACACACACACACATACACACACACACACACACACACACACATATATATATATATATATATATATATATATATATATATGAATATATATACATACATATTATATATACATACATACATATATATACATATATACATATATATATACATATATATATATATATATATATATATATATATATATATACATACATATATATACATACATACCGTCTTCATGTTGACAAATATAGAAAATGAGGTATGAGTGAGAATTAATATCTTCACAAGAGATGTATTTCAATTATAACTTCGTCAGAAAATATAATGTGTGTATATATATGTATATATATATATATATGTGTGTGTGTGTGTGTGTGTGTGTGTGTGTGTGTGTGTGTGTGTGTGTGTGTGTGTGTGTGCGTGTGTGTGTGTGTGTGTGTGTGTGTGTGTATGTATAAAGGAATATGCATATACATACATTTATATACACGGTATATATATATATATATATATATATATATATATATATATATATGTATATATATACACACATATGCCTATGTGTGTATATATATAATATATATATATATATATGTATACACACACACACACACATATATACATATATATATATATGTATATATATAATATGTATATATGTTTTATATTTAGAGTGAAACGAAAAAAAAAACGGCATTAATAAAACACTGCTACATAAAAAAAACGAACGAGAAGCAAACAAAAACAAGAAAACAATGCGAAAACAAAACGAAAACCAACAGCACAATAAAAAAAAAACCCTGAAACTAAAACCAAAACAAGAAACAAAACAAAACAAAAAAATACTTCGATGATTTTCATGTTACTCCTTCCATCCATTTTATTTTACGGTTTACCTTCGTAAATACGGTAAATAAATAACTGAATAAACAAGCCGAAACACTCCCTACCTCTCCTCCCTTTCCCTCCTTCACCCCCTTCCTCTCTCTCCTTCCTTCCCCTTTTCTCTCTCCTCCGTCACTTGTCCCCTTACACTTTTCCCCCTTCTTTCTCTCCCTTCCCCCTTCTATCTCTCCCTTCCCCTTTCTCTCTCTCATCTTTTCCTTTCCCTCTCTTTTCCTCCCTCCCTTCCTCTCTCTCCTTCCTATGCCTATTCTATTCCTAACTATTCTATCCTATTTCTAATATCCCCTATAACACAAAACATTTCCTCTTTCCTGCACACATCCCTACCACCCTACCCCACCTACCAAACCTACTTCCTATACACCTCCCTACTATAACTAACTAAAATTCCTAAAACCTTCCTAATCACTTTTCCTAATAACTACCTACCACTTCCTCTTCTCGTTCCTTTCCCTAACTAAAAAAACAACCAACCCTCCTATCCCCTTCCTTTCCTGACCTACTCTTCCTACCTACTCACTAAATTACTACATCCCTAACCCTAAACCAACCTTTTCCCCTCTAACCCCTAATCCTTTCCTAAACCTACTTTCGGCTAAACCAATCCTAAAAAACTAAATCCACTCCTACAACTATTATTCCTACCAAAAACTATTTTCCTAACAACTCCAAACAATACCTACAAAACCATATTCCTACGACCTATACCTACAAAAACTACACTTCCTACATAACAATAATACTTTCCTACTACATCCTACAAACCTAACCCTAGACGCTTCTCTCTCCTGCCTAATACTACCCTAACTATAATTTCCTATCCTAACCTACACTATCCAAACTCCTAACCACCACAAAAACCAAACTAATCCTAATCCTAACCACAACCTAACCACCCTTAAAACTATTCCTAACACCCTACCCAACTAAAAAAACCTAACTACCCTAATACTACTACCTAACTAAACCACCATAACTACCCTAACAACCTATCCTACTACTACCCCTACTAACATTTTCCTACCTAACTATTCCTATTTCCTAAACCTACATAACACACTTCCTACATACCCAAAAACCCTATAAACCAAACCTAATCCTAGTCTAAAAAATCCTAACTTTCCTATAAACCCTACTCCTACTTCCTACCCCTCCTTTCCTCCTACAAAAAACATTAATAACCTTTCCTAAAATACAAACCTAAAACCATCCTAATCCTACAACTACACTTACCTACAAAAAAAATCCTAAAATTCCTACTATAAAAATATCCTTACATCCTACAAATCCTATTTCCTAACTTCCTATCCTACATTCCTAAACAAACCTAAAATTCCTATACCTACTATCCTACAAAAAAAACCCTACCTACATCCTATAAACAAAATTACCTACTAACTACCGTGACCTAAAACTTCCTATCTAAATAAATCCTAAAAACCAAAACAATTCCACACATAACAACCCACCAAAACCACTAATAATACTACCCTAAATCCTATTTCCTACCCTAACCTAAAACCCCAACACCCAAATACCCTAAAACCACCCTTCCTACTATCCTATATCCTACATCAATCTAAAAAACAACAATTCCTACAATAACTTCCTATCACCTTTCCTAATCCTAAAACTCTCTACTAAAAACTCCTAATATACAAACCATAAAAAACAGAAATAACGAATCCTATATAACGACTCCTACCCTAATACCCTATCCTACACTCCTAAACAACCCTAACCTACATTTCCTACAAACACACCACCATCCTATCCTAAAATATCTATACACACACTAACACCACTTTCCTACCCCATCTTCCTAAATCCTACCCCCTAAAACCATACAAACCTACAAACCAATCCTAAAAACCAATCAAACATCCTACTACTTAAATAAAAGATTCCAAACCACCTTCCAACTTCTAACAAACAACAAACCTACTAAACACAACTTCCTAATACAACCCTATCCTAAAACTAACCCTACAAACCTATAATACCTAAATCCTTAATTCCAACCTCCTACAAACTAAAAACACTAACAAAACACCCTAACATATCCCTATCCTATCCTATAAAAACAAACTAAACCTAAAAAACACTCCCTAAAAAAAACCCACCCTACAACCCTAAAACTACTACTACTACTTTATTAAACACAAATACCTACCTACTCCTACAAAACACCTCCTACTAACATCCTAGCACCTAAACTAACAACCTAACAACTAACCTCCTCCATTCCTAACCTACCTACCTATAAAAACAAACTACCTAAATCCTTCCTATACCAAACAACACACCCTAAAACATCCCAAAAACCAATTCCTATCCTAAAAACCTTCCTAACCTTATACCCCTAAATACTACAAACACTACTAAAACCTATTCCCTACACAAATTCCTAAACTAAACCAAAAACTCCTAACCCAAAACTAAAACTCCCTATCCTACCTAATCCGTCCTAAACACTCCTAATTCCTAAATCAAAAAAAATTCCTACAAAAATAACTTCCTAACAAAACCTGCCAAACCACAATCCTAAACTCCATTCCCTACTACACATCCATAAAACTACAAAAACAAAAAAAAAAATTCCTACCAACCCCTAAAATTCCTACCACATAATTAATCCTAACTTCCTATACTCCTAAAACAATTTCCTAACTAACTAATTCCCTAACTACACACTACCTAAAAAAACAACTACCTACTACACTAAACCTCTACTTCCTAAACTCCTACCTATACTACATAAAAAAAAACCTAAAACAAATACCTCTATACTAAAACTACACACCTCTAACCCTAAACCCTAAACATATACTACTCCTAACTATATTTCCCTAACTACCTCAACTACTATTAACACCTAACACAAAACTAAACCGACTCCTACCAAAAAACACCTCAACAAAGACTCCTAAACTAACCCACCTAACCCTACCAACACCCCTCACCTAAAACAACTACATTCCTAAACCAAATCCTACACCTCCTTTTCCTCACAAACTAAATCTCACTTTCCTAAAAACACAAGCCTTCCCTACCTAACCTAAAAACACCCTACTACAACACACATACCACTAAAACTACAAACAAAACTACACATCCTAACCAAAAACAAACAAAAAAAACACACCAATTCCCACCAAAAACAACTACAAACAGTAACCCTTATCCCTCCCTACCCTAACACACCTACACACTATAACTACCAAAAAATATAAAAATATTCATAATCCTAACTACATACCCTACCTCCATATTTCCTAAAATTCCTAAACCTATACACCTACACTAAACAAAATCAATTCCTTTCCTTAACCTAAAAACACTAACCTCCTACCCAGCCAAACAACCTTCCTAAACCCACCCACACCCTACTCCAAAAACCTAATAATAATACTCCTAAATCCAAACCTACCCACTAAAACTAACCCCTGACTACTCCTAACAATACTAAACCCAAAAACTAACACTCCTAACTACTACCTTTCCTAACTACCCACACACTTTCCTATAATAACCCCAAAACACAATACCCTATAAATACTCTAAACACCACCTAAACCCAAAACCTTCCTAAACACACCACCTCCTTTCCTAAAACATCCTAAAATCTACTCCTAATCCCCAAATCACTAACTACACCTACAAATAACAAATATCCTAAACAGACCATACAACCTTTCCCTACCTAAACTAACACAACTAAAAACAAATCTAAATTCCTACAAGCAAACACGACAAACAACACCACAAAAAAACCTAATTACCAAACCCATACTATAAAAAAAAGTTTCCTACCAAATCTAAACATTCCTACTACTACACTATTCCTACCTAAGAACCTAAACAAACTACTACACCACCAACACCCCCACATACACCCACCAAACAAAAACCCCCCTAACAAAAACAAAAAACTACCAAAACCTCCTACCAACCTTCCTAACTACCCTAACCTACCTACACCCAAACCTACCCAAACAACCCAAAAACTAAACACAACCTACTCCCTACTACACTAAACCCAAACCCCTACTAACTACATCCTACCGACACTACTACCTACCCTACACCCAACCACCAACAAATAAAAAACAACACAAAAAACCTACTACTCCCTACCAACAACAATCCTACACCTCTACACACCAAAAACAAATACCCATCTAAAATACATACTAACTAAAAACCCTAACCAACCCCCCACCCCCACCAACCCTAAACTCCTAACCTAATATACTACCCCCAACCCTAAACACCTCCAAACAACACTTTCTACCCCATCCTACAACAACACAACTCCATCCTAAAAAACCCCTAACTCCTAATTCCTACCCTAAACTCCTAAATCTCTCCCTTTCCCTAACCCTAACCGCCACACTCCTAAACCGCCAAACCACACAACACCACCTAATTCCTAAACCAACTACCCAAAAACCCAACCTATCCTAATAACAAACACTAATACCTACAACCTCCTACTATAACTCACTACTATCCTAACAATCCTAACACTAACACTTACTATGAAAACTAAAACCTAACCACCCTACAAAACAACCACTAACTAAACTCTACTCCTAACAATCCTATACCTACTAACCCCATAAACCTTCCTACTACAACCCCAAATCCTAACCCAACTCCAAAAACAAAACCCACTGCCCTAAAAAACACACAACTAACACCAACCAACCTAAGCGTAAAACTACAACTACAACTACCTACCAAACTACAATCCAAATACAAAAAACCACAAATCCTATACACTCCTACCCTAAAATATCCTACACTATATAACGACTCCTACATCCTAACTCCTAACAACACCCACCTACACCCTAAACACACTTTCCTACTACAACTATAAAACACACCATACCCCAACATCTAACACCCACACAAAACCAAACTCCTTACTACTCCTAAAAAACAAAAAACAACCACCTAACCTAAAAACAAAACACACCTACAAAACTATCCACATTCCTACCAACCCCTACTACTTACACCTTCCTACTCCATTCCTACTAAAAAAAACAACCACACCTAACCCCTACGCATTCCTACCAAACAATTCCTACACAACTCCCTAAAATCCTAAAAACTACTAACTTCCTCTAAAACAACAAATACAACTTAAAAACAATAACAAACACCTACCACAAACCCTACCTAATAAAAAACAATTCCTAAACTACCCACCCTACACCAACCTTACCCCTATACACTACCACCCACCTTCCCAAACTACAAACAACCGCCCTATCCTAACACCTACTAACTAACAACAACAACCTACCTACTAAACCCCCTAACACCTAAACACCAACCAAAAAAACCAAACCCCCACAACCCCTAAACAACTACCCTAAAAAAACCAACAAAACTCCACTAACTCCTTTCCAAAACCTAACAACCTAATACCCCACCTAACCTACCTACTCCCTAACCACCAAACTAATCTCCTTTCCTAATAAACTAACACCATACCTCCAACATCCCTAACCCAAAACTACCACACCCAATCCCCTACAACTAAAATACACTAAACAACCTAACAAAAAAATACTACCTAACTAACCCACAAACACAACACCTTCCTTCCTATCACCTCCTAACAACACCACTAACCACCCACCCCAACCCAAAAGCTACTCCTAAAACCTACCTAAACTAACCATCCGATGAAACACAACCCTAAACAACACTAAACTAAAATAAAATACCAAACCAAAAATAAACAAGTACCATCCACTTCCTACAAAACCTAACTCTCCTACCCCCAAAACCAAATCACAAATTCCTAACTAACCTTAAACCAACCAACAAAACACACCCCAAAAACAAACCTTATCCTACCTCCATAAACCTCCCTACCTAACTTCCTAACGCACCCACGACTCTACAAAACTAATACCTACCCTACACCTAAACAACCCGCCCCAACACATTCCTAACCCCCAAAAACGATCCTCCTAACAAAACACAAATAACCTAAAAACAAAAATACTACACATCCTAACCAACCAACCCTACCCTTTCCCTCCTCTCTTCCCTCTCTATCCACCTCCTCTCTCTCCCTCCTCCCCCCTTCTCCTCTCCCTTCCCCCCTTTCCCCTTTTTTTCCCCCCCTTCCTCTCTCTCCTTCCCTCCCCCTTTTCCCCTCCTCTTTTTCCCTCTTCCCTTCTCTTCCCCCTTCTCTCTCTCCCTTCCCTCCCTCCCCTTTCCTCTCTCTCTCCTTCCCTACCCCTTTCCTCCTCTCTTCCCTTCTCTTCCCCCCTTCTCTCCCCCCCCTCCCTTCGAAGGTAAAATCCCTTCTTTTTCCTCAAAATGAGCATTAATACAATGTCTTTTTCTCCATCGAAGCGAAAAATAGTACGTTTTTGTTAAAGTGAGAAGTGATACTTTTTTTTCTTTTCTTGTTTTTTCTCTTATTTTTTCTTTTTTTTCTTTTCTCTTCTTTCCTTTTTTTCTTTGATTTTCTATTCTTTGATTTTCTTCCCTTCCTTCCATGGAAGTGAGAAGTAGCAGTACGCGATTCTGTCTTCAAGATCGACTGCAAGTAAGATAGAGGAGTCATTGTCTATGTCTTAGGTGTCGTTTGGAGAGAATATATATATGTAATAAATTCGTATAATATAAATGGAATTAGGATAGGCTAATATTATTAAATTGTATAGCATTGTGAAGATCTATTTAATGCTCGATAAAAAAGGAAGAAAAAGAAAATAAAAAGGAAAAAAAAAATGAAATTATCGTTTCGTATATCAATCGTAATAAAAAACGAATGTCATTTAATGATCCAATTCACATATATCAATAAACGATTTGCATTTGAAATAGACATAACACATCCACAAATGCGAGCATAAAATCACATCAATAAATTTAGTAACTAAAGCGAAATATTAGCGAATTATCAAGATTTTTCCATTCATTTTCCTATTTATTGATTTACTTACCTTTTTACTAAGTTATAAAATACCTAAAGATGTGTTTTATTCATTCACTCTTGCTTTATTCACCGTAAACAAACCAACACAATGTAAGTTGCAAAATAACCATCCGTTACGCATCCCTTCACAAGCGAGATGTGAAAGGCAGATCCTACGTGTGACTAAATCCTGATCTAGATTGTGTTTTCTTAAGGAGGCTGAGTTCTGGGGAAGTAAACAAATTAAACTGGGTGAGGGAATGGTGTTCCATACTGTATTATTTTTTATATGTCCGTGGTAAGTTAGCTATGGTTCAAAAGCTGCCGTTGCTTTTGATATATGGCAATACAGATAAACAAATTAAGATGGTGAGGTAATTGTATGCCACGCTGTTTTTTAATATGTCCGTGGTAAGTTAGATATGGCTCAGAAGCTGCGACTAGTTCTGATATACGGCAGTGAAGATAACATTAAAAATAACAACAATTTATGGTCATGGTAACAGTAGCAAAAGTAATAGTAGTATTAGTAGTAATAGTAGTAGTAGTAGTAGTAGTAGTAATAGTAGTAGTAATAGTAATAGTAGTAGTAATAGTAGCAATGGTTATGATAATAATGATAATATTCATAATAAGATTAAGGATAATGATAATGATGATGTAAATAATATTGATAATAACAACAATGACAATGATGATGGTGATAATTGATAATGATAATGACAATAATGATAATAATAGAAGTAATAATAATAATAATAATAATGATAATAATAATAATAATAATGATGATGATAATAATAATAATAATAATAATAATAGTAATAATAATTATAGGATAATGATAATAATAGTTATAATAATGATAATGTCAAAATAACTATGGTAATAATAATAATGATAATGACAGTGATGATGAATATAATCATGATGATAATGATAATAATAATAGTAACAATAATAACAATAACAATAATAATCATGATAATGACAATGATAGTGATAATAATGATAATAATAGTAGTAGTAATACTGATAATAATGATGATAATAATAATAACAATAATGATAATAATAACAGTAATAATGATAATAACAGTAATAATAATAATAGTTGTCCTACTATTACTACTACTAATGATAACAATAATGACAATGATAATAATGATAACACCAACAACAACAACATGAACAACAACAACAACAACAAACAGCAATAAAATAACAGCAACAACAGAGATAAACAACAATAATAAAAAAAAGTAAATAATGTTAGTAATAACGACGATCGCATTACTTGCAATGGTTATAATATCATTAGCCTCAATAGTACTAGTGATTGAAACAATTTTAATTCAGAGATCTACCGTAATTATCATCATAACTTGCGATTGCCATAAAATAATAGAGTTCCAGTTTTAAAAACATGTTTCACTCCGCTGTAAAATACTTTGGATTCTCAATCTGTAACCACCAAACCAGCTTCAGTGCATATGTTGATCTACATTCAAGCTCACGGTGCAAAAAAAAAAAAACAATTTTGCATTTAGTTCATGCCTAATTTTTGAAAAAATGATTGTTAAGACGAAGCGTTGCTTGTCATAAACAAATTGTTGCAGAAACTAGTTTTCTGCTTGTAAAATGGAGTATTGAACTTGCACTCGAGCGACATTTTCGAGTTATGTTATATATAATAATCATAAAGAACGCAAACATTGTTCAAGCGATGATAATAAATGAATTATAAAAATATCTACCTGGATATCTATCTATGGATCTATCTATATCTTTACATTAATCGCTAACAAGATCAACTAACACTCCTTTCATTTTACAACTAAATATCATGTGCAGTTTCTTTTTCGTGGTCGTCTCTTGCGGACTGAGTTTTGGGATGACGTCACGGCTTGTAGGCGCTGCGATAACCAGTCATTCATTACGTGATTCACAACAAGCTAACGAAAATAGGATTAAAATATTGTAAAGCTGTTGGTATGTTGTTGTTGTTATTGTTATTGTTAGCAATATCATTACTATCACTACTGGTATTACTATTACCATTATCATTATAATCATAACATTATTGTTATTACTATCATTATTATTATTATTATTATTATTATTATCCTTGTCATTTTTATTATTATTATTATTAGTGTTATTATACTTCTTGTTATTATTATTATTATTATTATTATTATTATTATTATTATTATTATTATTATTATTATTATTATTACCATCATCATCATTAATATTGTTATCATTATTACTGTTATTATTATTATTATATTTATTATTATTATGAGTAGTAGTTGAGATAATAATTATTGTTATCCCTATAACTGCCATGATCATCATTATCATCGTCATCATCATTATTATTACAATCACAATCATGAATATAATAACCGCTATGATAATTTCATTCATGTTTTTATTGTATCGCACAGAAGATTTTGTTAGATTTGTTTAAAGAAATTGACCAACAGAAAAAAGAACATAGAAACATTAATGCATGAATATTGTTTCATGAACTCTACATATATACATATAACGGAGCCCTATATAACAACCAACAATAATAATGATAATGATGGAATAATGATGATAATAATAATAATGACAATAATATTAGTAATCATGATGATAATAATGGTAATACTAATCATCATCATAATGATAATAACAATACTAATTACAGTGCTAATAACAATGATAATCATAATGATAACAACAACAATAATGATAATATAAAAATGATAACAATATCAAATGTCATTACCAATACCATTATCATTATCATTCTTATCATTATCACTATCATTATTATTACAATTATAATTATTATCATCACTGTTATATCATTACTGTTATTATCATTATCATTAAAAATGCATATTGCGCACGACAAAGTATATTCCTTTTCCATGAAATTTCTTTTGAAATCTTGAAATGTATTTAAAGGCGTCCTATACTTGTAAATGTTGAACACCTATACCCTACTCCACAACATGCTTGATACAGCTGATAAGAACAAACAGATCTTATCTTTTATGAATTGATATATATATATATATATATATATATATATATATATATATATTCCATGAACAGTTGGGCTACTCACTAACCTCATGGCTTTGGCAAGGACAGGATCATAACATCATGAAGTTTTTGAGTCATTACAGCTTTTTGAAGTTTGAACAGAACGGAGCAAGAACTCTATTTTCTTGTTGTTGTTGTTGTTGTTATCATTATGATTATTATAATTATTATTTTCATTATGAACCATACTATTACTGTCATTGTTATCAACTTCATAACCATCATCTTCATCATTAACATCATTATCATTACCTATCAGTATTACTTATTACTTATCCATCTATCACTGTCCCTTATCACTTACCTCTCTATCACTATTACTTATCTATTTACCGCAGTTACTTATTGCTTATATATCCATTTTACATTCTCTGACCTTCCTCAGCTCGTCCTCCGCCTCGGCCTCCTCATCCTCGTCCTCACGTCTCCCCAGAAACCGAGGGCGACTTCGAGTACGAGGACGACCCACGTCAACTGTAGGGCGAGGTAGGAAGGCATCGTGAGGGTCACAAGGTAAGGTTTTGAGATTTGCTTTTGATAACTTCATAATTATATTTTTTTTAGGTTTCCTATTTTTGAAATAGGTTTTGCTTTTATTGATATTGTATTGACTTACTGTGCTTTAGGTGTCATGAGGAATAATTTCGTATTTTCAGAAATATTAACGTAATTTTGAGCTATCACTATTTTATGCAAGTAACTACTAGGATATTTAGTAAAATATCCAATCAATAGATTTATCGATTAAGATGATTTAAAAAAGGTTAAATGTAGTACACTTGGATTATATCAAAGGTTTTTTTTATACTTGATCAAGAAAAACCCCGGGAAAATTTCCCAATTTTTTCAATTAAAAATTCAATTCGTAAAAAAAAAAAAAGACAAAAACTGTAAACAAAAAAACGCTTCTCTCTCCTCTCATCTCTCTCTCTCCTCTCCCCTTCTTTTTCTTCTCCTCTCTCTCTCCTTTTCCCTCCTCTTTTCCTCTTCTTTTCTATTCCCTTCCTCCCCCTTAAACTCTTTCCTTCATCTCTCCATCCCCCTCCCCTCCCCTCTCTCCTCTCTCCCCTCCTCTTTCCTCCTTTCTACTCTTTTCCTCTCCCTCCATCCCTCCCCCTTCTCCTCTCTTTCCCCCTTCCTCCCTTTCCCCCCTCCCCCCCTCCACCTTTCTTTCCTCCTCACTTCTCTCCTTTCTCTCCTTCTCACTCCTTCTAACTCTCTCTCCCCTCTCCTCCCTCCTTCTCTCTCTCTCTCTACCTCCTCTCCTCTCTCCTCTCTCTCTCTCTTTCTCTTCTCCTCTCTCTCTTTCTCTCCCTCCTTCTCCTCCCCCCTCTCCCCTCACCCCTCCTCCCTCCCCCCTCTCTCCTCTCTCTCTCTCTCATCTTATCTCCTCTCATCTCTCTCCTCTCTCTCCCATCTCTACCTCTCCTCCCTCCCCCTCATCTCTCGTCTCCTCTCTCTCCTCTTCCTTCTCGCTCTCCTCTCTCCTCTCTTCTCTCTTTTCCCCCCCCCCCCCCCCCCCCCCCCCCCCCCCCCCCCCACCCCCCCCCCCCCCCCCCCCCCCCCCCCCCCCCCCCCCCCCCCCCCCCCCCCCCTCCCCCCCCCCCCCCCCCCCCCCCCCCCCCCCCCCCCCCCCCCCCCCCCCCCCCCCCCCCCCCCCCCCCCCCCCCCCCCCCCCTCCCCCCCCCCCCCCCCCCCCCCCCCCCCCCCCCCCCCCCCCCCCCCCCCCCCCCCCCCCCCCCCCCCCCCCCCCCCCCCCCCCCCCCCCCCCCCCCCCCCCCCCCCCCCCCCCCCCCCCCCCCCCCCCCCCCCCCCCCCCCCCCCCCCCCCCCCCCCCCCCCCCCCCCCCCTCCCCCCCCCCCCCCCCCCCCCCCCCCCCCCCCCCCCCCCCCCCCCCCCCCCCCCCCCCCCCCCCCCCCCCCCCCCCCCCCCCCCACCCCCCCCCCCCCCCCCCCCCCCCCCCCCCCCCCCCCCCCCCCCCCTCCCCCCCCCCCCCCCCCCCCCCCCCCCCACCCCCCCCCCCCCCCCCCCCCCCCCCCCCCCCCCCCCCCCCCCCCCCCCCCCCCCCCCCCCCCCCCCCCCCCCCCCCCCCCCCCCCCCCCCCCCCCCCCCCCCCCCCCCCCCCCCCCCCCCCCCCCCCCCTCCCCCCCCCCCCCCCCCCCCCCCCCCCCCCCCACCCCCCCCCCCCCCCCCCCCCCCCCCCCCCCCCCCCCCCCCCCCCCCCCCCCCCCCCCCCCCCCCCCCCCCCCCCCCCCCCCCCCCCCCCCCCCCCCCCCCTCCCCCCCCCCCCCCCCCCCCCCCCCCCCCCCCCCCCCACCCCCCCCCCCCCCCCCCCCCCCCCCCCCCCCCCCCCCCCCCCCCCCCCCCCCCCCCCCCCCCCCCCCCCCCCCCCCCCCCCCCCCCCCCCCCCCCCCCCCCCCCCCCCCCCCCCCCCCCCCCCCCCCCCCCCCCCCCCCCCCCCCCCCCCCCCCCCCCCCCCCCCCCCCCCCCCCCCCCCCCCCCCCTCCCCCCCCCCCCCCCCCCCCCCCCCCCCCCCCCCCCCCCCCCCCCCCCCCCCCCCCCCCCCCCCCCCCCCCCCACCCCCCCCCCCCCCCCCCCCCCCCCCCCCCCCCCCCCCCCCCCCCCCCCCCCCCCCCCCCCCCCCCCCCCCCCCCCCCCCCCCCCCCCCCCCCCCCCCCCCCCCCCCCCCCCCCCCCCCCCCCCCCCCTCCTCCCCACCCCACACCCCCCCTCCCCCCCCCTCCCCCTCTTCTCCTCTCTCTCCTTCTCCCCTCTCTCTCCCTCCCCTCTCTCCTCCCTCTCTCTCTCTCTTTCTTCTTTCTCACTCTCCCTCCCTCCCTCCCCCCTCCCTCCTCTCTCCTTCCCCTCTCTCTCTCCTCCTCTTCCTTCTCTCTCTCCTCCCTCCCTCCCTCCCCCCCCCCCTCCCCTCATCTCTCTCCTCTCCGCTTCCTCTCCTCTCCATCCTCTCTCTCTCCTCTCTCTCTCTCTCTTTTCTCCCTCCCCGCCCTCCCATCCTCCCTACCTCCCTCCCCTCTCTCTCTCTCTCCATCCTCCCTCCTCCCCCCTCCATCTCCTCCTCCTCTCTCTCTCTCTCTCCTCTTCTCCTCTCTCTTCTCCTCTCCCTCCATCCCTCTCCTCCTCCCTCCCCCCCCCTCTCTCTCTCTCTCATCCTCTCCTC
>NC_061834.1:330551-335551 GCF_019202785.1 Penaeus chinensis | reverse complement strand
AGAAGAATCAGGAACTGGAGTCTGGCTCGCAGATTCCACCGGCAGGCCAAGGTCGCGGGCGGGCCAGACTGCTACTTATTGGGCTGCGGAGAGCAGTTGGGATCAATCGTTGGCCTCCTCAGCTGGTGAAACATGAGAGTTCTGGTCAGTTCTGTGGATTCTAAAGGTTTTGGTTTGAGTTGATATATAATTGAGCACAAATCGACGCACACGGAAGAACGTACACTATTGCACACACACACACACACACACACACACACACACACACACACACACACACATATATATATATAGAGATTTATATATATATAGAGAGAGATTTATATATAGAGAGAGAGATTTATATATATATATATATATATATATATGTATGTGTGTGTGTGTGTGTGGGTATGTGTGTGTGTGTGTGTATACATACATACATATATATATATGTATGTATGTATGTATGTATGTATGTATGTATGTATGTGTGTGTGTGTTTGTGTATATTCAAAACTAGTTATGTACACATATATACAGACATAGACACAATCACATACACACATATATCGAATAGTATTTACACACACACATACACACAAATATATATACATATATATATATATATATATATATATATATATATATATGTGTGTGTGTGTGTGTGTGTGTGTGTGTGTGTGTGTGTACATGTATGTGTAAATGTATATATATATATATATGTGTGTATATAAAGATATATACATAATATATATATATATATATATATATATATATATGTGTGTGTGTGTGTGTGTGTGTGTGTGTGTGTGTGTGTGTGTGTACATGTATGTGTAAATGTATATATATATATATATATATATATATATTTATATATATGTGTGTATATAAAGGTATATACATATTTACATGTATGCTTTTGTGTGTGTATATATATATATATATATATATATATATATATATATATATATATGTATGTATGCATGTGTACACGCATACACACACTCACACACACACACACACACATACATATATATATGTATAATATGTATATGTATGTTTCCATCCATCGATATGTATGATATATGAACTTCTTCCTCAATCACATCATTCACTTTTACAGATTGTCATCGCCCTCGGTCTGGTCGCCCTGGCCGCCGCCCGACCCTCCGACATCATCGACTTCGAGGAGGACCACATGGAGCACGAGCAGGAGGGCATTCCAGGAACGGCCGTGGAGGGCGAGTACTCGTGGGTAGCGCCCGACGGCAACGAATACGTCATCAAGTACGTCGCCGACCGCTTCGGTTACCGAGTCGTCGAGGACAACGTTCTGCCGGTGTTCCGTGACGCCAAACCTGACGGTGAAATGGCCGAGGACGACGACGACGACGACGCTGCTGAATTCCGTGCTGCTGACGAGGAGGAGGACGATGACTAAACGAAATATAATGTAAAAATATATTACGAAATTACTTCCATGTAAAATAAAGGAGGAATAACAAAATTTACATTAATTTGAAACTTGATTCCCATATAGCCTGGAGACCTTTATTGCTGATAAGTACAAACTGTGTTAAAACGCGATATATTGCTAGGAATATATCCCATTCATAAAATAGTGCACGTAATTGGTCACGTGAATGAAACTACATTGGAAATGCATATCCCCGTTGCAACAAAAAATATTTCCTGGTCTGTGATACTGATCATCGGTCATGATTAGAATAAGATGATGCAGATGATACTAAGATGATAATAAAAATCTAAATGATCATTGACACATCAACGATGAAAAAATAAAATGTTTATAAGATAAATAACAGCATTACTGTTTCTAATCAAAAGATATTAATTATAATTACTAGGATATTGCTAATGATAATTGTTATAGTCAAACTACACTGATGATAGTAATGAAGATCAATAATCATAGTAATATTTACAACCACGAAGATGATAAGATGATAAAAAAAAGTAATCAGGCTAATGATGATCAACATCCTAACCATAAGAACAGTAATACAATTAATAATGAAAAATATCCAAACATTATCGCTATAAACTAAGAAGCACTAAGCGGAAACCACCGCTCTTCATCTCCCAGCATCAGCATCAACCAAGAAGATTCCCACGATTACTTCATCTGCTACTTTTGGCAGCCATAACCCCGACGTAGACAGTCCAAGGGAAAAGTTGAATTATTTGTATTTCTGGTTCTTAACTGTACGGATACACGAACAAATTACCAAATAATATCAGAAATATCAGAAACTCTAATACATTCAACAATAAATTAAAAGAACATCTCTTAAATCACCAATGACATCAGGTTTCAATATATACAAATAGGCATGACTATGTACTATCATTAATTCTATGGGTATCTTATATTTACTTGTACTGTAAAATGCCTTTATCTATAAAAATAATAACCATTGTATTTAATGGAATAAAGTATTTGAATTTGAATTTGAATTTGATAAATATGATAAAAAATAGGAATGCAAATGATACGGATGTTACTATTAATTTTCATTCTCTCATAAGTTAAAAACGAAGCAGTTTCAGTATAGATAACGAAAATAACGTGGTGATAATAACAAGTAGTGATATAGCAGCGATAAGTTCAGTGATTGTAGCGCTGATGGTGATGGTGAGTATTATTATGATTGCCACGACTGTCGCGCAAGTATATGGTAACTCTAGTAGAATATTCAGTAACAATAATAACGGCAACAGCAGTAATAACATTATCTGATAATTCTAACGAGGATGACAGTAATGATGGTAAGAAAATATTTTACGAAATATAAATACAAGTTGCCGAATAAAACAGTGATGAAAAGGATGGCAACTTGGCTAATAAGATGAAAATGATATTGAAAGTAATGATGAAATTAATTATAATATATTGATAATGGCATTCATCATAAAACGATCACAGAAATAACGGTGACAAATATTTTCCACTAAAAGAAAGAGAGATAAAAGGTCTTACACTGATAACAGCAATAAACAATAGGATCATAAATGATACATTATGATGATTATGAAAATGATGGTTATCATGATAGTTCAACGATAATACGAAAAGTTGGCATAATGATAATGAAAATGAGACCAAACATAAAAAAAATATATCCATTATATTGCAAAACAACCATATGAAATTATGCGATTGTCAAAAATAGATAAACGGGAATAGATAAAATAAGATGAAAAAAATAACAGATGAAAAACAATGAACGACATAAAATTCAAAGTAACGCAAGCAGCAGAGAACCGCTTTGTATTGAAACAACATAGATAATAAAGAGTATCTTGGTAGAAAAACACACAATGTAAAACTAGATTTATTGAAAGTGTGTCTCACTTTCAATAAATCTAGTTTTACATTGTGGGTTTTTCTACCATAGTATCAACACGGTAGAGCGTTTTCACCATTCCAAGAGTATCTCGTAAATAAAGAAAATCGAATTAGGTCTTCCTGTGTACCGAGTAAAATGGCATCAGGTTCACGAGCATCAAACAGGTCAGGAAAGGGACCCTTGCTCTTCGTGGGCCTGGCGTGTCCTCGTCAGAAGGTCGCGTCGGCGAGGTATATATGGCCCTCCAAGCAACAGACAAGCATCAGTTGCTCTCCGAATCTCACAAGCATGAAGGTTCTGGTGAGTTTCTGTTGCAAATGCCGTTTGGCTGATTTGTTGCACAGATTTTACGCTAAATAAGAGCACGTCTTCTCGTTGAAGACATTGCATTGTTCCAGATTCTCTTGGGAGTTTCTGTTACCATCATTGTTGCAATATACTCTACAATTGCAGATTCTCTTCGCCCTCGGTCTGGTCGCCCTGGCCGCCGCCCGACCCTCCGACATCATCGACTTCGAGGAGGACCACATGGAGCACGAGCAGGAGGGCGTCCCGGGAACGGCCGTGGAGGGCGAGTACTCGTGGGTCGCGCCCGACGGCAACGA
Source organism: Penaeus chinensis (assembly GCF_019202785.1). Lineage (NCBI taxonomy): Eukaryota > Metazoa > Arthropoda > Malacostraca > Decapoda > Penaeidae > Penaeus > Penaeus chinensis. The sequence continues at coordinate 331,593 of NC_061834.1, read as the reverse complement.
GTACCACGTCAAGTACGTCGCCGACCGCTTCGGTTACCGCATCGTCGACGACAACGTTGTGCCCAGGATGCGCAGCGACGTGCCGGAAGCCGAAGAGGACGATGATTAGATATGAAATGGAAGGATTCGTCAATAAAGTCATGTTTGCCGCAACTTTTCAAAATCAAGATTAAAGAATCTGTCTGATGTAATTAATAAAAAAAAGTATTTTTCATATTAATACGTCTTATTTATCTAGAAATTGAAATTAAAACTCGAAACACCCTATACTTTTAGTTACAAAGATTATTTTTACACATGAAAGGTTTATTATACCACACAGTCATTTGAGATAAGCATGGATAATATAAAATACACGTGTGGAAAGAAATAGCAAGGTAGAAATGTTTTATTCATTAGTATTATTATATCTTATAGTATAGCCTGAAATTTAGAGATCCAGTGTTACTGATGCAGTACCTTGCAATATTTCTCTCTCTCTCTCTCTCTCTCTTTCTTTCTCTCTCTCTCTCTCTTTCTCTCTTTCTCTCTCTCTCTCTCTCTCTCTCTCTCTCTCTCTCTCTCTCTCTCTCTCTCTCTCTCTCTCTCTCTCTCTCTCTCTCTAAATATATATATATATATATATATATATATATATATATATACACATATATGTATATTCAATCTTGTTAGATATATTTCTAATGTCATGAGGTGGCTGACTCCAGGTCTCGGATCAAAGGAGATTTACCGTGGCTCAGATTCCGCATGTGTTTGGGTATGTGTTGAGTTAACCCGTCTCATTGGAACACCTGTTATGTTACATTTTTTTTTATGGATAATTTCCCTTCGTGATTCTTGAATGCGTATACATGTGTCATTCTTACATTTTTGGTAAGCCTTCAACTATTAGTTTGTGTCAGGGAATATTTGCTTACATACACAAACACTTACCTACACATTAGGTTGTATGCATATAAGTATTACTATATATGGACACGCCAAGCAAAGGTTCTGTTCGTGTCCTGTTTACTACTCTTGAATCTAATATAATTTTCTTGGT